>NC_065532.1:55183857-55312390 GCF_020184175.1 Aphis gossypii
ATGGTCGAGTATCCTTAAATTGCTGTGGAGTTATATACATTAAAGATAAATCTCGATGTAATCTGTTATAAATGTTTTATAGTCCATCAACATATCATAAGCAATATTAAATTTTTCATTTTTAAAGTCTTGTTATGGGCTACGAGATATCTATAAGATATCTACGAGATATCAAGGCTAAGTTAGTATGACTATACTTCGTATCAAGGGTAATGCGGTAGTAGGTGTAAAATGGGGATTCTGGAACCTAACCCGCTGACCCGCTGACCCGTCTGACCATCTGACCATCTGACCCGCCGCCGCCGTAGCTGAGACGCCGCCGCCGCCCCCGCCCCCGCCGTCACCCCATCGTCACCGCCACCGGATATGTATCCGTGTAACCCTGCCGCCCCCACATCCATCGCCATGGTTATCATATTATTGTACACGTACTATATTACGTACACATATTACCGTACTATATTACCGTACACACAAATTAATGTATATATTCAACAGTTATCATGCACAGAACTATTTTACCGTACTATATTACCGTACACATATTACCGTACACATATTAATGTATATTCAACAGTTATCATACACAGAACTATTTTATCATATTATTGTACTCACATCATGTAAATGTTTGGCTAGTAAGTTTTTCATATGGCCGTGTAATTTTTCTTTAAATGTATCAGTTTTGATGATACATGTCAATGGGGTAGAATAGTAGCGGGGGAATATATGTTTGGTTACGTTTGTACATATCCCGGTTCGATTCTATACCAGAATATTATATTTTTTATGCAAAGCACCCTGTGTAAGCAAAATATTTGTAAGTGAAAATAAAAAGTATAAATTCCAAAATAAATATAAATTCTGTGAACAATAGTCAGACGAATTATCATACGCAATCTATCCCTGTTGTTATCATATATTACCGGCATATTACCATTTGAAAAATTATAGTATAACAAGCATGTAGAGTCTTGTCTGCATTACAAACAATAGTATTATTCTATAAGATGTATTTAGAATATTGTAGTTATACTAAAATATATTTGTATAATCAAAACAAATTGTCACGCTTCTATTCTCCCACATTTAAATTAAAACGTTCGTGTCTGAATACACAGCTCACTAAAAAAGAAATCCCTAACAAACAATAGTATAGGTAAGTATCCGTCTGTCTAGAGTCTATTTAATTCATATAATATACCCTGGGTCCTTTAAGTCAAATGTATCCTAAGATTTCGAAAACCAGAGTTTTCGAAATTAGTTGTATTTTTATCGATCAACAAGCAACATCACATTTCTACATACATTTTCTTTAGATTTTTTTTCTTTTAAATATGGATCTCATGACAAGTAAGTACCTTTATAGTTTTTTTATATTTAGCTAAGTTATATAAATCATATATAAAATGTGTTACAAATTAAATAATACGTCGTTGGGTTTTACAAGACTATTTGATCGAAAAACACTAGTGTATTCTATTGTTATCGAAAATGCCCTGTCCCAACCGGTCTATTCTCGACACGTGCAGGTCAGTTTCAGGAATTTTATCGATGCTCTGTTCAATACAATGATACCCAAAATAGTTAAAAATCTATAGTGATATACCTAATTCCCAAATAATATTTTACCTAACCCTGGCTTAATTTATCTTCACCACCGCAAATGCTAAGACACTTGCTCCGTTACCCGTAGATGTACGTTCAGTCTGTTCTAGACAACCATTTCGTATATACTATCTCCGCGTTTTCACAGACCTTACACAACAGTATTAACAATTTTTACAAGTGTTTAAACACTTTATTTAAACATGTTTAAATGCGATAAGTGTCCATCGGTTTTTAACGCGAAGCGTAATTTGTCGACTCATAAAAAAACTCATCTCGGAATTCGATTCCCATGCACTATTTGCCCAAAGACATTTAAAAACAAGTCACATCTTAATAGACACCATACAAATGTTCATGGTACGTATTTATATAATACTAGCTGACCCCGAGCACTTCGTTGCCCGTTAAAAATGCAAATTCTATATAATATGATTCGAATTTTGATTAATTTGTTATTTACTATTCGGTTTAACGGTGTTCAAAACTTAGACATTTTCATTGACTGTTTTGATTCTCAAAAATCTTGTGAAAACACCACTTTAATATGCGAATTTTGTAAAATGCTTTCTTATTACACACTAAATTTGTGATACGATTTTACGAATGTACCGTGTAAATTGTAAGCATCGATCTATCATTGTTCAGGCTCTACGTTTATCAGTCAGTGAGTTACTCAAGTCATAATATTATAGTCATTCTGCTTACCGTTGCCGTGAGACTCTCTTATGATTATGCGAGCAGTATATTATCATGTAGGCAATCCACACGTGGTGGATTGCGGACCCCGCGAGATGTGTACGTACACTTAAGACTGTGACTGTGTACGTACACTGTGATACACTTAAGTTTCAAAGTTATATCATTTTTTTATTTTACTACAGTGGGTAAAATACAATAATGTGCCATCTCGTGGTTTTTATATTGTTGCCTGTTGGTAAAACAATAAAACTTGGTATAACTTATATGTTAGTAGTTTATTGCTGTGAATTTGAAATTTACTGTAGACATTGGCTTATTTTGCTAATTCTTATTTTTGTTGTTATGGTTTTAACAAAATATAACAACAGGTCTATAATTATTATATTCAATATAATCAATAGTGACCTTAATATAGTTTATTTTCTTGCTGGACTGCAGTGACAGTTGTTGTTGTTTTTTTACATCTAAAATTGTACTACATAAGCACCTTCTCTTGCGACCAATAGGAGCGAATCATCAGTGAAAAATGTTACAAAAATGGGGAAAATAAATAATAATAACAAAAAAATTGTTACCATGATTACCGAAAATAAAATAGTAATAATAATAGTAATAGTAGTCATCGGTATTTTTTATTTTTCATTGTATTTTTTTTTAATTTTCCGTGCAATTTTCTTAACTTTTTCTTACATAAGAACCTTCTCCTGGAAATTACGACAAAAAAAATAAGAATGAGCGAAATCGATCCAGCCGTTCTCAATTGATGAAATGTTATACATTTTTGTCTCTATTTTTATATATATAGAAGATAGAAGATATATAGATTATTGTGAACTAAAAAAAAATTCACTCAACAAATTTCAAATTTTCAAACTAAAATAACTATAGAAACCATAGATTATATTGATTGTACATCGAGCTGATGTTTAGATGTCTACGTCTACCATAGAGTAAATAAAGACAATGGTATCGAGTTCAAATCCCAGACATCAATGAATAGATTTTGCACTTTTTCTACTTATTCGGTTGACTTATTTAAAATTTTCTTTCGTAAAAACCTTCTCCAGACAATAACAAATACTACTAAAAAATAATTAGCGAAATCGGTTCAGCTGTTCTCAATCGATGAATTTTTATACATTTTTGTCTCCATTTTTATATATAAAGATTTTTAATTTTTTTTTACTATGACAACGATTTAAGTTTGTATGTCTATTTGCATACATTTTAAAAACATTTTAAATAATGATTTATTTTATTTAAATGGTTGCCATCGACTACCAAAAATAATTTAGTTGACTATTTGCTGGATAGATGGCGCTTCTGTAATTTCATCACCACCTCGTCATATTCTCTAACCCGATAACTTTCTCAAATTTTTCGTCCCTAAGAACCTTCTCCTGGCAATTACGAAAAAAAACCCTACAAAAAAGAATGAGCGAAATCGGTCCAGGCGTTGTTGAGTTATAGCGTCAGGGAGGAAAACCGGACTTATTTTTATATAATAGATTATTTTTCATCATTCATGATAACTTATAATAATTTTTTCAAGGTATCATTAACGTGCCTGCACATCGTCGCATCGTTCATCATACGTGAAGATATACAGATAGCACCGCAAATAACTATTCCAGATATACCAGCTTGTGGGTCAAACATGTTATCTGATAACGATATTTGTATGATTGAAATGGATGCATATGAAATGCTAGACGCTAATACAGGTATTTATATTTTATCACTCGCCACATTTTCGACAACACATTTTTAGATATTAATTAGGATTTTTATTTTTTAAAGATTCTTACACTACAACCGATAACGGGAAACGTGCTTCTTCCGCAAACACTACGTCTGCTATCAAAGCTAAAAAAGCACGTTTACTTCTTGTACAGTCTCCCGGCTTTATCGAAATTTCGTCTTCTGCAAATAGAAAAGTCGTATGGTATTACGAAAAAAATATCGAAAACATTCAAAACTATATTGAATTTTTTAATTCGATTAAATCTGAATTAGTCGAGTTACTTAAATCACAAGCGTCTAAACATCCAATCAAGTTTAATTTAAAGCTGGAAGCTACATACAATATTCCTAATGTTGATAATTCAACAGAAAACCGTTCATTTAAGACCTCGGCTAGACCGATTTTTGCCGAAACTGGTGTACGGGAAATTGTTGAAGAAGGCATAATAAAATTAATGGCTGAGCAAGATGAATATTCTAGCAAGGGAAGTGGTTATACGCTACAGTGTATTGACGGAATATTATTAGGTGTTTATCAATATACGCCTATGAGCGCATCGTCTTATATTCCGTTACCTGATTTCATTGAAAGAAAAAAAGCTGTAATCAACCCGCAAAACTCAGACAAACAGTGCTTCAAGTGGGCAATTTTAGCAAAACACGTTACGGGTTCAAATAAACAACGTATAGAAAATTATACAACGCACGAAGAAAAATATAATTTTTCCGGTATCACGTTCCCGACAAAATTACATCAGGTTAACATTTTCGAAAAAAATAATCTTAACGTAACTGTCAATGTTTACGGACTCGAAAAACATTTCCAACCACTGCAAAAATTTCCAAAATATGAAGTGTTTCCATTGAAGGTGGTAGATGAAGAAAAAACAGATCATTTCGACTTGTTACTAATAACCGATGATGAAAATTCTCATTTTACCTACATCTCTAATTTTTCCCAACTTGTGCGATCACAGAAAACCCGACATAATGGACGTGCTGTATTTTGTAAACGGTGCTTTACATCGTTCGAACCTCTAAATATTAATAAATATGAATTAAATGAACGCATACGATTTGGAAGAACACAAGTTAATATGCGGAACACACAAACCAATTTTACCTCGAATGCCTACCCCGGATCGATGTTAGAATTCGACGCATGGAAAAAAACTCAACGACATCCGATAGTTATATATGCTAATTTTGAAGCACTACTAAGAAAATCCGATGAAAAATGTGGGAACAATACAAAAGCTATTCAAAAACACGAGGCCATGATTTATGGTTTTATGGTTAAAGCAAATAACGACGTTTCCGCAGAACTGCTTGAACAATTTAATATTCCAACTTCACCTATAATTTTTTGTGGCAATGAAGATAATCAGAATGTGGGTAAACTTTTTGTAAAGAGTATCGTTGAAATAGTTGAAAACATTGAAAAATTACTACAAACCAACATACCAATAACCTTTACTACAGAACAACAACAAGCACATAATTTATGTAAGACATGTAATTTATGTAAAAACGGTTTCTCTGTGGGAAACCATAAAGTTGCTGATCACTGTCACTTATCGGGTAAATTTCGACAAACATTGTGTAATACCTGCAACCTCAAGCTTCAAACACCAAATTCTGTACCATGTTTTTTTCACAATTTATCGAATTATGATGTACATTTTATTGTAACTGAACTCGGTATCGATGTGAAAAGAATTTCTGTAATACCAAACAGTGAAGAAAAATTCATCTCATTTTCAAAACACGTTTCCAACAACTTTTCAATACGGTTCATCGACACATTAAGATTTATGGCTTCAAGTTTATCAACACTCTCGGAAAATTTATTAACACCAGGGTACGAAAAGTTTAGAGAAACAGCTAAACATTTTAATACCGCAGACTCGTTACTCGTAAAGGTGTTTACCCTTATGAGTATACGGATGGTTGGAACAAGCTGGAGCAAACCAATTTACCAGATAAAGCAGATTTCTACAGTACACTAACAGAATCAAATATACAAGAAGAAAATTATGAACATGCAAAAACTGTTTGGAGTCACTTTGGATGCAAGACTTTGGGTGAATACAGTGATCTATATCTGAAAATTGATGTTTTATTGCTGGCTTACGTGTTTGAGAACTTCAGAGACCTATGTTTAACCACATACTGTTTGGATCCATCTTTTTACTATACAGCACCAGGATTCTCCTTTGATTGTATGTTAAAATATACCAGAGTCAAATTAGAGTTACTCACAGAGTATGATATGCTGTTGATGATTGAAAAGGGTAATTATAATTATTATATATAAAAATTTACATTTATAATATATAAATTTTTTATAGGAATTCGAGGCGGTTTGACACAAGCAAGTATGAGGTATGCTAAAGCTAATAATGAAAAGACCCCAGATTATGATCCAACAAAGCCCAAATCATGGTTAATTTATCAAGATTGTAAGTATACATATACAATATACATATATTTTAATTATTTTTTAATATTAATTTATTTTTTTTAGGTAATAATCTGTACGGTTGGGCAATGTCATAACACATGCCCTATGGTGGTTTTAAGTGGGTTGAACCTAAACTAGAAGGGCTGAATGATTTGAACGATACATCACCCATCGGACGGATATATGAAGTTGACATTACTTATCCGAAAGAACTCCACGATCAACACAACGACTTACCTTTCCTACCACAAAACGGTATCCCAGCTGGTTCAAAAGTTAAAAAACTCATGGCAATACTTCAGTCGAAAAAAAAAACTATATTATTCATTACCGAAACCTCCAACAAGCTATAGCCAATGGACCCATAGTGAAAAAGTAAATGTATAAATGTTTTTATTTTACATTTAAATATAATTTTTTTATTGTAGGTTCATAGAGTACTTCAGTTTAATCAATCGCCATGGCTGGCTCCATACATAGCACTAAACACAGAGATGCGAAAAAAAGCAGCAAATGACTTTGAGAAAGACTTTTTCAAACTTTTAAATAATGCGGTTTTTGGGAAAACCATGGAGTCTATGCGGAAAAGAATAAAAATGGAACTGGTGTTTAGTGATCGTCGTTTACAAAAACTGATAAATCAGTCAACATTCAAACACTGTACTACATACAATGAAACTCTAAATGCAGTTGCATTAGAAAACAAAATCATTGATTTTTGTAAGCCCCTTTAGGAACCTAACCTTTAGGTAAATTACATTTATTTTAAATTTTTTATTGTTATATTAATATTTTAAATTTTATCAGGTTTTGCAGTGTAGTGCTGGAAATTCCAAGTATTTAATGTATGACTATCACTATAACGTAATGCAGAAACATTATGATGATAAAATTGAGCTCATCTATACAGATACAGTAAATTATTATTATTATTAATTTATTATTTTAGTTTCATTGGTATACTTTTATTAATTTAATTTATTATTTTACATTCATTGGTGTACTATATTCAAACTGATGATTTTTACAATGATCTGTCGAACAATCCAAACTTGTTGAATCGAATGGACACTGCAAATCTACCCCGTGACCACCCGTGTTACATTGCTGAGAGAAAGAAGATTCCTGGGCTATTTTCTGATGAAACCGATGGACGTATTATGAGAGAGTTTTGTGCTCTCCATGCAAAGTCCTACGCTTACATTTTAGAAGATAAGGAGAAAATCAAAGCAAAAGGAATCCGTGGACATGTTGTTAGAAACCATATGACCTTTCAAGATCATAAACGGTGTTGTTTGGTGATACCAGTTTGGAAGTAACAACGTCAAACGTCTCTATCCGTTCATTCAAGCACAAATTAAAGACGATCAAATCCATAAATAACTTATAACAGTTTTGATGATAAAAGGGTTATACTTAAAGACAAAGTACACACCCTAGCTCATGGACACTATTCTATAGAGTGAGTATATAAATATATATATATTTTAATTATTTTTTAATTAATAATTTTGAATTTTATAGGGAGGAACTCGAAGCAGAACTAGATAGTTAGTTATATATTTGTAAAGATTATTTCTGTATGTATAATTTTTGTACTTGTATATTTTACTTTAAACCATTTTCATTGATAATTAGTATGGTATAGAAATAAAATAACATGATTACAATTTTTATGCATTATTTACAAACCATTTTCTTAAAGCAAACACTTTACAAAATGTACAATATTTAGGATTTAAGTCCTTATGAAAGATACAACAAGTTAAATTTTCTTCATCACATATTTGATCCAGTCGAGGACAACCCAAGTCTTCAATGTTGATGACTGCAACGTGCGGTATATAATCTATAAGTAGTTGTTTTTTCTGTTCACCTTTGGTGTAAATACAGTCAAACTTTAACGAATTTAATATTCTGCGAAGTTCTTCATACTCAATATCACCGTAATCTATAGATAGCTGATGAAAATTTTGTAGCCACTTGTTAGTTTTTCGACGTTTATTATCTTGATTAGATTTTGAATTTTTAAAAATCCAGTGTTGAGTAGCCCATGTTTCTGTGTCTACAATAGACATCTCTTTAATCATATATTTTTATTCGTTCCAAGAATGCATTGAATGTCAATGATGCCTGTAGACATTATGACTTGTCTTTAAAATAAGTTTCAATAGTATTGAGTTGACTATGTATAGCAGGTAATGTTTTTTTCAAATCGTTTACAGCTTCTAGAATAGTTTGTAATGTAACTTCAGCTTTTATCATATGCTCTGTTATATCTAAACACGTTAATTCCAACTTTTCTGTTTGTTCTTCTTGTAATTGAATAGATGTATGATTTTCTTCAATTAAATGTTCAATTTTATTTAATTTATCCGAATATGATTTAATCGAATGTTCAAGATTTGAATTAATTTTTTTTATTTCACCAGACTGAGAACTACCGAACACGTTCATGGTAGAATCTCAACTAAAGTTATTTTCTAGTATCACTTATATTTATCCAACTATTATGTGTATTGTCAAACCCCAGCCACTTTACAAATATCTGTGTCCCCTTCCTACGAATAATTTGTTCGATTAAATATTCGTTTGGGTAATTTGTTTTACATATTTCCTAGGAGTAAAAACAGCCAGCAATTGGTTTTCCTGTACAATCTTGTAATTGATATGTAATAGGCATGGTTTGATTAATTTTGATAATTTTGAATATTTTTGCAGACCAACTTGATAAATAACCTTTTGTAAATACACTTTTATATGTACTTATACGAACGTAATCACCAATTTTTAAACTATTTTTTCTATTAATAATTTTGGGTGTTTTTATTTCAGCTGATGTTGGATCTAAATCAGCTTGCGTCGGAGTCATCCTTATTGTTCTATGTTTTGTATTATTATACTCATTAATCAATGAAGGTAAAATAGAAATCCAATTGTATGAACCTCGTGCAGTAAACTCTCTAAACATTTTTTCTTTTAATGTAAGGTTGAAGCGTTTTACAATACATGCTTTCATGGTGCTACCTATACGTTGAATATTTGTGTATGTTATACTTTTTCATCAATTTATCGAATGTAGTATTATAAATTTCTTTGCCGTTATCAAGCTGTAGTAGTTTTGGTGAACGTTTGAGTAGTATTTTCGACATTGCATTTGAAACTTCTTTAGCAGTTTTTGATTTTAATGCTATCGCCCATGCAAATTTTAAAACAGTCTATGACGCATAGAAATATTTGTAACCTTTATTTTTTTTCGAATATGGTATCATTTCAACCAGATCAGCTTGCCATAGATCATTTTTTCCGTATACATTAACTATACGTCTTATGTAATTTTTTCTAGCAGGTTTGTGTAGTTCAAATGCGATATCTCGCTTAGACATTTGGTATACGTTTTATGTAACCAGCTTCGCGTAATTCTTCGAAAATTGATAGTATTTCGTTGGAAACACCAGTATTGCCAGCAGCTTTTGATGCTAATAGTAGTTTTAAACGGGAAACCAATTCATTCGGATCGTTCCAATATTGAAGTGTATGTTTCTGTAATTGTACAGATAGTCCACTACCAGATGGAAATAATGTGTTGTGATTATATCTCTGTATTTATTACCGCCTTTTTTAATTGTTTGCTGTTTGACGTTAAATGAGCTGATGTTTGAATTAATATAGATTTATATGTTTTTAAATCGTTTTCGGTATATAATTTCGGGGCTTTTGAAAATATTAAACTACAGAGACCCTGTGTTAACGGGTATGTAGTATCATCAACAATTATCGTATTTCCGACAAGTTTGATTTCTTTTTTACCTAAACGTACCGTTTTATTAGGCTGTAATTTAGGACCATACGTCTTGTCTATGCTGTATGAATCTAACAATTCATCTATTTGAAAAATGTAAATCTTCAGTGTTGTCTATGGTTTTATCCAAAGTAGATTTTGTATTTCGTTTAACGGATCGATAATCGGTTTAAATGTTTCTGTTAGTATCGATTGAATATCGGCTTTTCCTTGTTTTAATTATTATATGTATATAATAATATATATATTTATATTATTATATTATATTATATTCGTTTAATATTTCTTTTGCTTTTATCAATTTGTAATGTATGCAATAATACACCATTTGTTGATGTAGAAAATATTTAATATTATAATTAATTATACATAATACATATGGTATTAATCTGAGTACATGATACAACAAAAACTATTACACAAAAAAAGAAGTACACACAGAATAAATATTAAAACATTATGTTATCTGCGATATCATATTATCTACGTCAAGGACGTCGTATATATTACACTACTCATCCCTAAGTTTATTAGTATCTAATGAATATAATAATTAATAACATAAGACGATAGACATGGTACATTCAATAAGGGATCACAATACCCAAAAAAAAAAAAAAACAATAGTATATCATAACTTGAATATACACAACTTGAAAATATAAATATACAATATAATAATAAAACGGTGTGTCTATAAACATGAACATGAATTATATAAAATATGAAATACAAAATAAAACATAAACATAATGATTATAATATAATAGTAACAATTGAGTGAACATGACTATATTTTATTCTCTCTCTCTCTTTTTTTTTTTTTTTAAAAATATGCTAATGTGTAGGTCTATTATTCACTGCAACCAAATTCACAGTTAACACACATAATCTTTAAATTTGTTTGGTTTGACAATTTTCCTTATAGGTCTGCTACCTTGATTTTTAATACATTCAACTGTCTCAGGACCTTTTGTTATTTCTTGCATAAGTGTTGTCTCATTATTATCCTCAATACCAGTTTCAAATGGCACTATCTTGTTTCTTTCGCTCTCTATTGGTACTTTAATGCTATTCTCTTTTTCACTATAGTTGTTATTGTTGTCATAATCGTTAATCTTTTTGCTTAGTCCTACCTCTTTAAAGAATGAGCCTACTTTTATGATTTGGTCAACATGTCTTTTGAAATAGCTGTTGTTAAATTTATCCTTACAGATATATACAGACTTTCCTAGCTGTTCATCAATCATACATGCTTTCCAACCCTTCTTATTAGGTTTACTGTAATCTCTAATATACACATCTTCTCCAACCTTAAATGTTTTATTGGCTACGTTGCCTTTATAATTCCTGATCTCTCTATTAGTTGCTTTGTCACTATTTTTGTCACTATTCCTTATCCTATCAAATCTGGTTCTAACATCTCTCTTAAACATTAGATTAGATGGAGTATAACCAGTTGTACTGTGCTCACTATTCCTGTAGAAAAATAAATATTTCTGTATTGCTGAGTGAACTGACATTTTACCTTCTTTCATAATTTTACCGAAACTTAACTTGAAGTTTTTGACGGCATTCTCTGCTGCACCATTACTAGCAGGGTGGAATGGAGGGGAGGTCAAGTGATTAATACCATTAGTTTTACAAAACTGACTGAACTCATTGGATGTGAAGGGAGTACCATTATCAGAAACTATAGTGTCAGGTAGACCAAACCTAGCACATGTTTCTTTAAGTTTCTCTAATGTATTAAATGTATCAGCGTTGGCTACTTCGAATACTTCTGGCCACTTGCTGTAAGAATCAATTATGATTAAGAACATTTTATTATTAATTGGCCCTAAATAATCCATATGAATGCGCTCAAAGACATATAGTGATTTTGGCCATTTAGTTAGAATACATTTTTGTGGTTCAGGTCTACTTTCTAAGCATAAAGTGCAACTTTTGGCTGTACGTTCAATGTCAGAATCTATAGATGCCCACCAAAAGTATGAACGAGCCATAGATTTCATTTTAACGATGCCAAGGTGAGAACTATGTAATTCTTTTAAAAGTAACTCCTTAAGACTATAAGGTATAATTAATCTGTAACCCCACACTAATATATTATCTTCTACCACTAATTCATCTTTTCTATTGTAAAATGGTTTTAATTCATCAGGTATATCTTTAGGCCAGCTACTATTTAAATAACACATTACTTTTTGTAAAATTTTATCTTTAGCTGTTTCAGCTTTAATCTGAAAAAAACTAACAGGTAAATATCCTTCTACCCAGTTTAGAACATCAGTGTTATCCCCTACCTTAGTTAGTTGTGCATCACCCTCTGGACATGGTAAGCGAGACAGACTGTCTGCTATGGTGTTTGTTGAGCCTTTAATGTACTCAATATGATAATTAAATCCAGAAAGAAAAAATGCCCATCTTTGTAATCGTCCTGATGCCATTTTAGGAATTGGATTATTTTCTCCAAGTAATGGTATCAGAGGTTTGTGATCAGATCTAATAATAAATTCTCTACCTTTTAAGTATTGATAGAATTTAGTTATTCCCCAAATAATTGCTAACGCTTCCTTGTGAATAACAGAATAGTTCTTCTCAGCACTAGTCAAAGTGCGTGATGCGTAGCTAATGGGTCGCTCAGATGAATCTGGAAATTTATGAGAAATGACAGCTCCTACACCAAATTGAGATGCGTCGCATGATAAAATTATGGGTAAAGTAGGATTGAAGTGTGTTAGAATTTGATCAGATTCTAATAACTCTTTTACCTTGACAAAAGCTTTTGAACATTGATCGTTCCAAATAAATGGTATTTCTTTTTTAAGTAGATTATGAAGTGGAGCTAATATAGTTGATAAATTTTTTATGAACTTACCATAGTAATTAATCATTCCCAAAAAAGACTTTAGTTCGGTAACGTTTTTAGGAATTGGAATATTTGAAATACATAATACTTTTTTTTTACTTGTTTTTAACCCATCTTTATCAATTACATGTCCTAAGTACTCGACTTGGGTTTTAAAGAACTGACACTTGTCTTTATTAAGTTGAAATCCAGCTTCTTTACAACGCTTAAAAACTTCCCTTAAATTTTCTAAGTGTTCATTGTCATTCCTACCTGTTACAATTAAATCATCCAACAGATTAGCTGTAAAGGGACAATCTTTGAATACTTTTTCTACCTCTCTTTGAAAGATGGCTGTTGCAGGTTTGACGCCATAGGGTAATCTTAAAACTTCATACACACCTCTATGCGTGCTCCATGCTAATAACTTGCTTGTTTGTGAATCTACCTTTAACTGGTTATATGCATTTTTAAAATCTAACTTAGAGAACTTTTCACCACCTTGTACGCTTGCAAATAACTCCTCAATTTTGGGAAAGGGATAATGTATATCTTTAATATGTTTATTGATAGTGGTCTTATAATCTGTGCACAGTCTCAACTCTCCATTGGGTTTCAACACAGGGACAAGGGGTGTTCCCCATTGGCAATTATCACTTTTTCTAATTACACCAGCCTTTTCTAACTTGTCTAATTCCTTTTCAACGGCGATTTTATAGGCAAAGGGTATAGCGCGATGCTTACAAAAAATAGGATTTACATTACTGTTTAGTTCTAAATGAATTTCAAAATTTTTGTACTCTCCTAGTCTATTGTCAAAAATATCCTTAAATTCGTTAACTAGTTGATTAACTTTTTCATTTATCATACTTTCTACACTGTTAATGTTTTTGCAATTTTGTACTAAAGAAATGTTAAATAGTTTCATAAGGTCTCTACCAAATAAAGGATAATAATTAAGTGAACTTTTAACTACTAATAACTTTACTCTGACACTTTTGTCTTTATATTTAATACTTGCATTAAATTCACCAATAGGCTTTAGAGAAGTACCATCAAAGAATTTAGTTTTGTATCGACCTTGTTTAATTTTATATCTGGCCACTTTTCTTTGAAAACACTTTCCGTCAACACCGATCTCGCCGCACCCGAGTCTATCTCCATATTTAAATTCTTATTATTAACCTCAACTGCTATTAATTCAGGGGGTATGTGAGCATCTTGAAATGGTTTAGTATCAGGCTTAATCTTAAACAAATTGAATTCATTCACATAGTCAACACAATCGTCACTCATGACCTCAACATTACCTATCAACTTTTTATTTTTACAAATGGTTGCCAAATGTCCTACCTTAGAACAAATTTTACACTTATATGATTTATACTTACAATTAATGAAGTCGTGATTTGGCTTACCGCAGTGAAAACATGAATTTTTATTGTTCTTTGTGTTGTCGCGTTGTGGTTGTTGTTGGTTTGAATCTGACCGGTTGTTTTTGGATTGATTCTGTTGGCGCCACGCCGCTCCTCGCTCTTTGGCTGCCCTTGACTTATGATGAGTTTGTTGTACCTTGTTTATGGGAAAGGAAACTTCTTTTGATTGCCAGATTGATGCTTCCCGTTTTTGGGCGATCTCCACGAGTTCGAAAAGAGTTTTGTCTGGCTCCTCTTCACATAGCCTGTCCAATATTGGACCTTTTTGAAGCCCCGTGACAAATTTATCTTTGAGTTTTTCTAAGAGGTGACTACCAAAATTGCAATCATGGCTGCTTTTTTATATATACATACCATTCGTTATAGATTGGTTATTGCTTTGTTTAAGTTCATAAAATTTTGTGCGTTCCCGAAATACCGCTAACTTAGGTGAAAACTGTTTCCTAAGCGTATTACAGACTTGCTCGTAATTTAAAGTATTTGGTAAGATAGGGTCGCATAATTCCCTCAACACTTTGTACGTCTCGGCTCCGATTACTGTGATTAGTACTGATACTTTTCGTCCATCTTCGACAAAATTGGCTATAAAAAATTGATCGAGCCGTTCGATATATAAATTCCAGTCTTCGCCGGGTTTGAATTCTGGCGCCGTGCCTATGCTTCTCGACATTGTTTGAAGACAGCTAACGTTTTCTGCTTCTTTGTTGTTCGCCATGAACACGAGGTTACAACACGAGCGTTAAAAATTTTTTATCCGTTTTAATCTTCGTCGCCACTGTAATGTATGCCAATAACACACACATTTGTTGATGTAGAAAATATTTAATATTATAATTTAATTATACATAATACATATGGTATATTAATCTGAGTACATGATACAACAAAAACTATTACACAAAAAAAGAAGTACACACAGAATAAATATTAAACAATTATGTTATCTGCGATATCATATTATCTACGTCAAGGACGTCGTATATATTACACAATTCTTCGAGTACTTCACCACTGGCGTCCATGATCGTGAATGAGATGTTTTTTAAAAAACGTAAGTTTATATAATAACAAACGTGTCGAAGCCGTGACGATAACGCCCATTATCGCGTTCACACTCTTTGTTTATTACGATAAAGTTGAACCTCCTCTTACGCCAACACGATGTACAGAAATCTTTAAATTCTGTATACGACATGTCACCAGAGCAATGCTCCATGTAAACATGTTTTAAATTAGTTTTTCTTGTTTAAATAAAACGATAAGGTTAGCGTTATCACGCAAAAGTTGTTTTGGTACTCTTGAATAACTCTGAGCTAGATAGCACACATCTATAAGGTTATGCCTTCCCCTTGCAAAGATTGATCTACATACTCCTTGTCTCTCTGTCAAAATATCGTCTAGAATATACACAGAGTTTGGTAGGGCTTTTTCAGGTTCAATAACTTGTTCGTTTTCGTAGAACGTAAATAATTGTACTCCTTCGATATCTGATAAGATATTACTCAACATTTTATATTTCGGTTGATCCAGAGTTTTCGAATATATGTAAACGTTGTGAAATCTTATTCCATTTATATTAGTTAATAATGCAAACATTAAATTCGTTTTTCCACAGCCGGACGGACCCACAATAAGCGCACGTATCGGTAATCGGAAAAAAAATCCCTGGAAAAAAAATCCCATGAAAAAAAATCCCCAAAGCAACTATTTAAAAAATATTAGTTAGTAAAAAAAAAAAATAATAATAATAAATAATATAATATTAGTCAGTTATTAATAATCAAAAAAATATATAAATAATTATAGTCAGATTCGGTTCAGTCGGTTCGTTTTCTTATATTGTTAGATACAGCTGTCAAAAAGTCTTCAATGCTTAATTTATCTTCACTTTGTTTTATAACTAACTCTTTCAAGCGGATATTTATTGTTTGATTTTGTCCTCTTTTTGTACGTTTTGGTTCACCCAAAGCATCCAATGCTAACTGTGCTCGATCGGCGTCAATTTCATTTTTAATTTTCCTAATAAGTTTCCATATTGTAGGATGTTTTTGACCAACTAGTTTGGAAAACCTATTATTCCACCCTTCAACGATGTTGTTGGTTCTGTGGCAGTCATTGAGGGTGGTTTTATTTACATTCCACACAGATGGTGGGAACATTGGTGGCAGTTTTCGAAACCTCATGTTATTTTCGTCGTTTCCAATTCTTCGATACTTGCCATTTACATAATACGAATCAAAATAATCTAATAAATCCATAAGATTTTCAGGTAAACTATTTTTTAAATATTTCATTCCATCTTCTACGAGGTGCAATGGAAGGAATGCAAGTGCATCAATCTTTCCACATTGTTTTCGAAACTCTTCATCCTTATGGTATTTCGTAGCAAAGCCCAATTCTTGGACTTTCCTGAACGTCGATTGACATAAGTGATAGAAGCAGCCTTTTATATCAATATGGATACCAATTACTTCTTTAGCTGCTTCAATAACTGCGCTTTCAAAATCGAGATGTAAACATTTGGGGTCAGGGTATAAATTTCGTTCAGCACATTCATCCATTATAATTTGAAACATTTCTGCGTATGTATTTTTAGTTTTTCTTTGTAAAATACAGTAAATCGTAGTTACAAATATATTATTTTTTTTTACCCGTATTACATATAACTGTAGGAAAAACTTTGGAGACAGTCCGAAATTCCCATCTAAATACCATGTATCTGATTCTGAAAGCAGTTGCAAGTGTTCATCTGTTGCAAATATAATTATCCTTTCAGATGCCTCTGGACCATTATCCCTCAATAATAGTCTTTTATTACCCAATAATGCCCATTCACCTGTAATAAAATAGATATAATTTGTTAAGTATAGGATTTTATTTTCTAACTAAGATAATTAAAAAAAAAAATATACCATCAATAACAATTTCTTTGATATTTTGAGGTTCATTCGGATCATGAAAACTTCGATGATATCTAATACTACGTTTTAAATATTCTTCCTTGGGTAATTCAGCTAAAACATCGACATCCAGATTCCCGATTACCTCCGAAAATATTTGGCCGGGTGTATCATTTGAGGATAAAGCTTTATTTTTTATTTCTTGTTTAACTTTTATGGCAGCTATAGCTATATAAATAATAACAATTCTTATTTATATTCATTGGCGGAAATCGGGGGGGGGGGGGTAAGGAGGCTTAGCCCCCCCCCCCAAAGCTCACCAATCCCCCTCAAACATTCTTGCAAACATAAAATATTTGTAGTTTTAAATTCGTAAATTATATTCTTAAAAAACAAGAAATATAACACATAATAATTTTTATATTATAAATTTGTTTGTATATTTTACAAAATATTTTATACGAAAATTAAAATTTTAAGTTGGAACACTGTTCTATAGTGATTTATTTTATCGTCTGTCGAATAAAACAAAATATATAAAATTATATTATATATAACGTTTTTATTAAAAATGTATATTTTTAAATATATTTTAACCTTATATTTTCTTTAAGTTATTTACTTTTTTGAATGACAACATAGAGTTTTAATTTCATAATCGAATTACGTTTAAATGAGTATTTGAGTCACACACACACACACACTTGCAGAATAACTTTTATATATGTACTTATATAAAGCTGAGATCTAATTTTGATTTATAGAACACATAAAATATTTACGAATTTATTTAATAATTTGACATTTATTATTAATATAATAATCTTTTAATTTTTATATACAATTACATTTAAAACTTTTAGTTCTGGATGTACTAATTGGTTACTAATTCAGTAATAGGTACTTATCGAGGAATATGATAAAATTGTTATCGACAATAATTTGTCGTGCTACATTAATTTATTATTCCTACTTCAGTCCTAGTAATTAGTAATTAGTTATTACTAATATAATATTATGTATTATTTTACCCACCACCTCCAATTAGTTATGACAAAATTATTAATATTTGAGAACATATTTATAACACATAAATATATAAGTGTATTAACTATATGTAAATTATTAAATTAAAATAAATCTTACCATTTTTGTCGGCAGAATGATTGTGTTCATGGATTTCCCTTGGATTACTATTTTGAAGCGATGTTTTTAAAATAGCTAAACATTTAAATGAACTATATTTTGCACACCTCCATCTCTTGAAAAACTTACAGTCTTTTTGGTGTACATAAGTATAACCATTTAAGCAAATTTTATAGTTCCCTTGATTAGATTTAATGAATTCCATAGTCTCATTGATTTCCATAGCCAGACAATTACGGCCTCTCTCGCACAATCACACAAATCAAAGTTACTTAATAGGAACTGAAGATGTACTAACCGTAACCGTTTATGTTATAATAACGTATAGATACCAAATATTACGTGTAAATAATTATTTTATAATTTGTATTTTCCCAATTTCACATTTTATTGCTCTATGCCAAGGGTGGGCAATTAGCGGCCCGCGAACCTTCTTTATCTGTTAAATGCTTTCTTATTGCACACTAAATTTGTAGTACGAATGTACCGTATAAATTGCAAGCCTCGATCTCATTGTTCAGACTCAACGTTTATCAGTCAGTGTCCAGTGAGTTAATCAAGTTATATATAGTATTATATAGTCATTCCGCTTGGCGTTGCCCGCGAGACTCTTATGATTAGAGCCCGGATTTGCATGTTTTTGCAAATATTTTGCTTTTAACTCTTATGTTTTCGTTAATAATCTTCAGAATCATACTAATTGGAATTCACTGCTAAATTTTTATTTTGCATATTTTTGCATATTTGACCATAAATGCATATTTGAATTGAATGCGCCGTTGCGAAAATTTTGGTCAGTAATAGTAATATTTATGTATTTATTTATACATTTATATTTTATTATTTTATATTTTTTTCATATACTTAGTACAACTTTGAATTTTTAAATATAAATTTTGTAAATGCATATTTGTTGCGTATATTAATGATATATATTAATTAATAATATAGGTATAAAGATAATATTATTATTTTTATTATTATAATATTTTAATATTAAATAGTTGCTTTGGGGATTTTTTTTCCGGGGATTTTTTTTTTTTGGGAATTTTATTTACCGGGGATTTTTTTACGGGGAGTTTTTTTCCGGGGATTTTTTTTCCGGGGATTTTTATTCCGGGATTCCACGTATCGTATTAGATATAAGCGGACCGTGTCTATAGTTTTGAAACGAAGTAGGTGGATCTACGTTCTCAACTGTAAGCTCGGTTTCTTGTTTAATGAATTTCATTTTAATATAAATATCTATGTTGTGATGAGAATGTCATCAGTACACAATGTCACTCGCTCGAAGAAGCAACAAGAATAAAGGTGGCGGGCTTATTAACACGCTTATAAACAAATTACCGGTCGAACTTCACGTGCCCGGTAAGTTTATTAAATCCGATATTATCATAATAATAATAATAATAATAATAATAATATTTTAATTTTTTTGTAGGTTATCAATACTGTGGACCTGGTACAAAATTGAAAAAACGTTTAGTTCGTGGTGATAAAGGTATAAACCCGTTAGACGCTGCGTGTAAAGACCACGATATCGCATACGAACGTAGTAACTCTATCGCCGATCGTAACGAAGCTGATCATATATTAGAACAGCGAGCCTGGGAAAGGTTCAAATCGAAAGATTCTGGTTTAAAAGAAAAAGCTGTAGCTTGGGGTGTGATTACCGCCATGAAGGCAAAACGTAAAGTTGGTGGTGGTTGTGATTGTGGGTTTAAAGCAGCGGTTAAAGCAACTAAAAACGTTTTAAAGAAAAATGTCGGTGAAAAAAATTTAATGAAATTAACAAAAAAGTGTGTAGCCGTCGCACGAAAAACATTTAAATCTACAAAGACAAAAGTTCCGAGAATAGTAAACATTCCGAAAAAAGGTGGTGCATTATCACTTATTCCGATTTTCGCCGGCTTATCAGCTCTAGGCGCTCTGACTGGTGGAGTTGCCAACGTTGTTAAGGTGGCTAATGAATTTAAGAGGAACGTTCCATCACATTTGGGAAATGGTTTATACCTGACGCCATATAAAGGCAACTCGTACAAAATAGGCGATAGTCTATATATCACACCATATAAAAATGGTGGTGGGAGAGTAAAGACGAAAAAAAACTAATATCTACGTTACCCAAGAGAGCGTTGTACGATTTCGAACTTATAAAAATCGCACGTTTGTTGAAAATACCACATTTCATCGGCGTGTTTACTATAGATAAGTTGCCCGTTCGTCCTAAACGATTTGAATCGGCGATTGTTAACTTGGACACTGAAAACGGTACAGGTACGCATTGGGTAGCGTATAAAAAAACCCGTCATTAAAGTGACTGCAGTTAAGAAGTCAACACCTATATCTAAACCGAAAAACAACGAGTTCAAGCTCACGAAAAATAACTTAGATTTTCTTCGTTCACTACAATAATGGATGACACATATTTAGATGTAACGGCCGGTTTTGTCGACGATTGTAAAATAACGCAAATGCAATATCATTCGTTCACGCCGTATTCAAACACGTCTTTTTCATACAATGATGAAATTAGAATAAATATTCAAAATATGGAATCTTACACTCTACCATTTGAAAGTTATATTTACATTGAAGGAAAACTAAGAAAACCTTACGAAGCTGAAGGAGACGTACGTTTTTCGAATAATGGTTTGGCATTTTTATTCTCCGAAATGCGATATGAAATAAATGGAATAGAAATACAAAAATTGAAATCACCCGGAGTGTCGTCTTGCCTGAAAGCATACTGTTCATATACACCAAGTGACTTGAATACGTTAGACAATTGTGCTTGGGACTCGGGCTTGGACGGCGAAGATAATAAAAATTTTATGAGCAATGATGTATTTACCGGTTGTATACCTCTAAAACATTTATTCGGATTTTGCGAAGATTATAAAAAATATTACTAAATTGCAATCAACAACTGATTTTAGATCGCTCGTCTACCGATTTAGACGCATTACGTATGACGCAAACCGTAACCCCCGAAAACGTTGAAAAAAAAAAAATTACGATTGAATTGATAACCTAACCTAACCTAACGGTGGCGGGGACGGAGGCGGTGGGGCTGGGACGGCGGCGGCGGCGGGTCAGATGGTCAGACGGGTCAGATGGTCAGACGGGTCAGTGGGTCAGCGGGTTAGGTTCCAGAATCCCCATTTTACACCTACTTGCGGTTGCTACTATGACCATGACACGTGTCGGGATAGTGAGCGCACCAATAATTACAGTACACTGATGATGCATTTGAGATGTTATTGCACATTCTCGAATTCGTGTCCGAATTTGCAACAACTACAAGGACACCTTTTTTTTTTTTTTTTTTTTTTATGTCTGAATCGCAGTCAGGGAGGGAAGAAGGTTTCCCCAGTACTGCCTCCCTGACCGCATCGTTTATTCGAGGAATAAAAGCACACAGTATTATCTAATTACAACATATTATGGTAACACACATTCTGGGGGCCTCTAACCACCCTGATTGGCCGTTCGGCATACAAACAAGTAAACTTAACTAATTTATTTACATCTTCACAATTGGCGCTGCCGCTGTCTCTCCAACTCCTCTTTTTCCGCGAGTATGGTCTCCACCATCCGCATGAACAGCTCCTTGTGCCTGACAGAAGCGGCCATTAACAATCTCCTCATGGATGGTTCTTCCGGGAGCTCCTGTAGAGCAGGACCACACAGGAGGTATTGCACATCTTCGGGACCAACTGGTTTTCTAATCTCTGCTGCTACATCCGCTCTCGCTGCATCCCAAAATGGACAGATGAACACTGTATGTTCAGCGTCGTCGAATACATCCGGGCAGTGTACACAGCCCGGGTTGGCGGCTCTATTTTTCCTCCACAGGTAGGCCTGAAAGCAGCCATGGCCAGTTAGGGCCTGGGCCATGTGGTAGCTGACTTCCCTAGGTCCTTGAGTCCACCATCTTCGTAAATTTGGAATGAGGAGTTTCGTCCACTCCGCTTTTTTGGAGGCATCCCACATCGCCTGCCATCGACTAATCGTGTCTTCCTCCTTCAGTTCCGCTGACAGGATCTCTCCTTCCTTCTTGAGGGCAGCTGCTCGCTTGCGCACAGCTGCTTGCACCGTAACCGGCGGCATCCTTGCGAGGACTAACGCAGCCATGTCCGACACCGACCTGTAGCATCTCGCTACTCTGAGAGCAGCGCATCTCTGACTCTGGAGCGTGATGTTCCGATGCTTAGCTACTTTCTGCACCTCGTCCGCCCAGACAGTGGCACCGTACAGCAGGCGGCTGTGAACAACGCTCATCAGCAGGCTGCGTTTGCACTGGGCTGGGCCACCTATGTAACTACAAGGACACCTGGTTTCACCCAGAAGGCAACAACACGACGTAAACAAGAGACGCACCACAATATATAAGGGATCCCGAAGACCCCCAACGGCAGATGTACCAAAGCTATCAACAACTGAGCACTTTCACGACACTCAGCCACTTAGTTTGTTTGTTACATGTATTTTAATTATATGCAATAAATACATATTTCGTTATTAAGTTAAACTTTCATTCAAATTAATCATTTGGATTCAAATCTGATACTGGCACGCAACAATTTGGCGTAGTCGGTAGGATTCACTTTTCAAGGAGGCAAACTGTCAAAGGCTACCATCAACAAGGAGGATCGTGCACTCTTCCTCGTTGATAACTCCAGAAGAGAAGACCATTCAATTCAACGTTGCAGAAAGTATTAAACAGGATAACAACATCAACGAACATCGCATTATTGTGAGTGAATAGTTAATTAAATTATTACACGGATATATGTTACAAAAATATAAAACCTAAAAAGTATCATTTAAGTAACTGAATATATTTAAGTAGGTCGTAAAAAAACTATTTAGGAATTTTTTTTTGATTATTAAAGGGCAATTGATTTATTTGAATTATTATTGAAAAATATTGAGTTATTATATTATTATTGAGGGCATATTGTTGAATTATTGAGATTATTAATGAGAATTATTTTGAGGGCATATTGTTGAATTATTGAGATTATTGTTGAGAATTATTAAAGGGCATATATTATTGAAATATATTATTGAGTTATATTATTATAGTTGATTGTAAAACGTATCAAATGAGTGTGAAAGCAATTTATGGAGAACACAGGTACATCTCCTTTGGAAGTAGCTAATCCATCGAATAAGACGTCTTTAGAAACTCCAGATTTGAGTTTAGAATTATTAAATAAAACCCAACAGTTGATTGATTTGGGAAGCCCTACACTGAAAAAAATACTGATGGTAATATCAACAATATAACATTGTCAAGGGTCAACAATGTGTATCTTGTTGCGAGGAATATTTTATTGTAAGATAAACAATGTGCCTTGTTAAAATAATATAAAGTATTATTAATATGACAAGAAACATCGTCGGTACAAAGAGTCACCGAAGGATAATAAATAATAATATATCTTGTTAATATGACAATAAATAATAATATATCTGGTCAATATGATAATAATATTATAAAATTAACGAGACATAATAACACAGGTCTACAAAAAAAATATTTTCAAAAGCTGTTCTGTTTCTAATCACTGGTTTTATTTAAAATATGAACACCAAATTTAAATATATTAACTATTTGGTCATAACACGTCACAGTTTTTTACAATGTATGAATGAAATTAGCATATTAACAAAAATAAATTGAAATTGAAAATAATAAAGATTACCTATTTACATAACTATTTTAAACAACTAATACAATTTTTACATTAATATTACTTCGTATTTGAAGAATATCTTTGCCTCTTTGAAAAAAAACTTCGTTTAGTCGATTTTCTTTTATATACATAGTGAGTTTCACGTTGCAACATCCAACAATAGTCAGCCATCATGGTAACACTCCAATGCCCTTGGTAGCGTCTCTCCATTTCTTTTATATCCTGGTGAAATTTTTCGCCTTGTTCCTCGCTTACGTCTCCCAAATTTTCCGGGAATTTGTCCAAATGTGAATATAGAAAATGCATTTTGATACTCATGTTACAGCACAAGATATGATAGTTTTCTAACATAGAATTTACTATGGTTTCGTAATTTTCACTTTTAATATTTCCAAAAAAATTGTTAATTACTTCTTTAAATGAAATCCAAGCATTTTTTTTCAATATTTGTCATCGAATTTAAAAATGCATTGTCTTTGCATAATGTTCTTATTTGTGGGCCTACGAAAATACCCTCTTTGAGCTTAGCTTCGGAAAGTTGTGGAAATTTTTTGCATAAATATTGAAAACAATTTTTATTTTTATCTAATGCTTTTACAAATTGTTTCATTAGACCCAGTTTTATGTGTAATGGTGGTAATAAAATATTTTTGGGGTCGACTAAATTACTTCGTAATATATTTTTATCTCCTACGATAAGATTATTTCTTAAAGGCCACTGTCTTTGAGTCCAATGTTTGTCACGCGCTCGACTATCCCACTCACAAATATAACACGGAAATTTTGTATACCCATGTTGTTGACCAAGTAACATACATATTATTTTTAAATCTCCACAAATCGACCATTTGTGTTCTAAATATTTTATTTTTTCGAGAACAAACTTTAGGTTATCGTAAGTTTCTTTAAGATATACTGAATGGGCTACTGGCAGATGCTAAAAAATTGCATTATGTAGTAAAACTGCTTTTAAACTTCGTTTGCTTGAATCAATAAACAGTCGCCATTCATTTTTATTATATTCAATATTTCCTAATTTATTAATCAACTTGGGAATATTGTTACAATATACTAATGATTCATCTTGAGTAAAATATTGAACATACTCATGTTCACGATTTCTATAAAAAGATGACAACGTGCCTGGTGCTAATAAGTTTTTATTACGAAGTCTCGAAGCTAAAAGTTCTGAAGCATCTTTTGGAAGATCCAAATCCCTTATAAGGTCATTTAATTCACTCTGTGTGAAAAGTTGAGGTGTATTACAAGATTCTTCAAAATAATCAGAATTATTCGAATCAATATCACTGGATTCAGATGTTAAAATAGTATCAAGATTGACTGGAGGTAAAGGTATGGGTATAGTAGGTCCATGGGGCATGGGTCTTATAGCAGATCGAATGTCATCAGGATAGATAATATTTTTCTTATTTTTTATATTAAATCCTTGTACATTACATGAACAAAAGTAACAATCATCACCATGATTTTTAGGTTCACGCCAAACCATTGGTATTCCGAAACGTAAAGCTTTCTTCTTACCTTTAGTCCAATTTCTAAGGTCTTCGACGCAAATTTTACAAACTTTATGAGGTGCCCATGATTTATCCTGGTCTCCAATTTTTATTCCAAAATATGCATAATATGCATTTTTCACGAAAGGATTGATGTTTTGAATTTGTTTCTTCACCATAAACTCGCCACAAATAAAACAAAAAATGTCTGGACTATTAACGCAGCGTCTTCTTTCCATGTTTATAATATATTTTATTATATTATATTTAATAAAATATTTCTAATAGAACACTGACAATAATATATACTTACTATTGAAACTGTGACACTAAATGATAAAAATAAAGTTATACTAAACACATTTACCTCCGAGCTTATTTTATCAGTTTTTTCCTAATTGACGATCCCGTATAGTCGAATATACAGATATACCTACCTAATATAAAAACCACTATATCTTTATTCATTATGATAAAATGTATAGATTAAGATATGGTTGTCAATTGTAACTATGTATTAATATCGTAACGATAACACATAATAAAGAATTAACTACTGTTCGTAGGCTATTTGTGCATAATGTTAATTGGTAATAACGGGATAACTTTAGAACTTTACGTGATAGACAAAAAATTGTAATATTTTTGAAATCAGTGTCAAAAAATACATAAAAATCAGTTATTAAATTTTAAACAGTAAAATCTTTGTAGACCTGTGTAATTATTATCATACGATTAACAATATTATCTTGTAAAAAAAAAAAATCGCCGGCGACTCATTGTCTGGCGTCGGCGTTGTCCACCCGCATACTATATACAAGTATACTGTCTTGTCTAGTTGTCTATACGAGTACTTCTTTTTCTATGATCTATACTCGCGTTTTACGATTGCGTCTTGCAAATTGCATTTACCGTCGTTCATTTTTGATATTTTGACTTTTTATTTGTGTAAACAATTTTGACCGACTTAAAGTGTATCGTATTTATTAAATTTATTTACATACATACAAAGCGTGCGCGCGATTTACGTTTTTATTTAAATCTACGTTAATTCGATTTTTGTGAATCGTACTTATATAATTGTATGACAAACGACTTTTCCGGACTATACGCCGAAATCAAGAGGTAAGAAAATGATTTGTTACTTGTGTAAAGCTAATGTTGGTGATTTGCAAGCTTTGGTGGTCCACTTTAAAATTATTCACTTATTAAAATCGGACAGTGCTTATACATGCTTGGAAAATGCTTGCTCTCAGTCGTTTAATTGCTTATCTTCATTTAAAAGGCATGTTAATAAAAAACATATAATTAGTGATCACGTTTTGCAAAATATATCCACTAATACTAATAATGTTGATGTTCAAGTATCCAAAAAGATTAAACTAAATTATGAACCAAGTTTAAATTTAGAAGAACCTTTTCATGATGAACTAACAAATAATTTTAATTTTGAAAACTCAACTAAAGTGTTATATGAATCAACTGTGAAATTTATTTTAAGTCTTTACAACAACAATAATTTTAATATCAGTGATGTCCACTACATTCAATCTGGTATAAAAGAACACATTTTAAACCCAATGGCTAATTTACTTAAAAATGTAGTTAATAAAGATATTAAAGAACCCATATTACTATCAACTTTTAACCGATTAGAAAAAGTAATTTTAAATCCTTTTATTTACTGCTCTACAGAATATCGTTTAAACAAATGGTTGACTGATAATAAACTTATGTCAAATGTCCAACAGATAAATATTAATAATGAGCTGTGTGCTGTAAATCATGGAGGTGAAATTTATTATAATGAAAAAATTACCAAAGGTACTCTTTTGCCACTAAAATTACAATTTGAACAATTTTTTGAAAAAAACAATAACTTTAAAATTATGTATGACCGTCTTCTAAGCTTAAAAACATCTGAAAATTTTCTTTCTAATTTTGTCCAAGGAAAATTGTGGGAAAAAAAAATAACTCAATTTGATGGAAAAATAGTTTTTCCATATTTTTTGTACATTGATGATTTTGAGATAAATAACCCTTTAGGATCTCATGCTACTTACCAGTCAATTGCTGCCATTTATTACAGTTTTCCACTTGTTGAAAACAATTCAAAATTATCAAATATATTTTTAGCAGCACTGATTAAATCTGCTGATCTTAAAGAGTTTGGAAATGACCCATGTTTGTTACAATTAATTAATGAAATTAATTTTCTTGAAAAAGAAGGACTAAATATTTCAACAGAATATGGTGATTTTCAAGTATATTTTATTCTTGGCTTAGTATTGGGTGATAATTTGGGGCTCAATAGTATACTTGAGTTCAGTAAATCGTTTTCATCAAATTATTACTGCCGGTTTTGTAAAACACATAAAAGTATTGCCCAAAAGCTTTCTGTAGAAAATATATCAAACATGCGTAACAGTATAAATTATTCAGATGATGTGGCTCAGATGGATTTTAGTGAAACTGGTGTTAATAAAAATTCCATTTTAAATTCAATAAAAAGTTTCCATGTCACTGAAAATTATTGTGTGGATGTAATGCATGATGTATTTGAAGGTATTTGTCACTACGATATATGTCATATCATTAAATATTATGTTTATACTGCTCAAATATTTTCATTAGATACGTTAAATAAACGTAAAACTAACTTTAACTATGACTCTATTGAAACTGGAAATATTTCACCTGAAATATCAATAAATCATTTAAATAAATGTCATTTGAAAATGTCTGCGAGGGAGATGATGTCATTTATTCATTTTTTTTTCAATTATGGTTGGAGATTTAATTCCTGATGATGATGAAGTGTGGAAATTCTTCTTAATCCTGTTAAAGATCATTGATTTACTTCTCTCATATAATTTTACTGAGGGAAAAATTATGGATTTGAAACAATTAATAAGTCAGCATAACTCAATGTATATTAGACTGTTTAACGATACTTTAAAACCCAAACATCACTTTTTAATTCACTACCCAACTATTATTCAATACTCTGGCCCTCCTAGGTTTTATTGGTGTTTTAAGTATGAAGGGAAACATAGAGAATTAAAAATGTATGCTCGGACTACAACATCCAGAAAAAATATTACATTAACTTTAGCAAAGAAATGCCAATATAAGTTTGCTCACATCCTTTTACAATCAAACACTCAAGAAATTATTATAAAAGAACAGCACAAAATACATAGTTTAAATTCAGATAATATATGCAAAACTCTTTCTCTGTCATCTGTTGATTTTTCTTGTTACAACCAAGTAGAATTTATGGGAACAATTTATAAAAAAGGATATTATTTGACAAAATTTATAGAAGAGATGTGCTTGTTTGAAATCGTGGAAGTAATAGTTTTTAATATACCCAATAAAAAAATTCACATTCTAACTAAGCAAATTAAGATTATTAACTTTAATTCACACTTTGAAGCATTTGAGGTGGATTGCGACAAAACTGTTGTTGAAAATTGTGTCATTTATAATATAGATGAATTTAGTGGACCACCAATTAACATTACACCATCTCCATCAGGCAAATTGATGATTCGCCTTAAAGAATTTTTTTAACATTTATATATTATATGCTTATGTACCTACTTACTGTAAATATTATGCTTTTCAAATATAGATTACTTACATAACATACTGTGTATTGGCTGTTTTATTTTATAATGGAGCAATTTGACATTTTTGATAATATACAAGAACCTTTTCAATCAAATAATGAAAATAATAATTTTGCTGCAAGTATTTTTAATTTTTAACTTATAAATTAGCATAAATCTTGTTCTTTGTTCTAAATTTTTTTAGTTCCTGCAATTTCTTGGACATGCTATATCGTGCTATAGAAACTTATACTATAAAAAAATATTGTTGATCATTATTTGTATATTAATAGATTTTAGATGCAGAATCTTCTACTGTTGTAATGCCACTAGTACCAGATTATAGCTACCCGACTTGCTTGGACTTGCTCAAAGGTTGGGGATTGGAATGTGTTTATCAAACATTACTTGGTTAGTTAGTTCATAACCAATAGTCATTGTTTGCTATAAAAATAAAAAAAATATATTTTTGACAATATACTGTAAAATTTTTTTAGCTGAATTAATAGATCTGAAAGTGTTGAAATTGTTAAAAGATGAAGATTGTAAAGAATTATTGAATAAATTTCCATTAGGAATTCGAATTTTGTTCATTAATAATTTGGAAAATTGGAAAAAAAGTTTACCTCAAAATGAAAATATGACTGCTACAATTCCACAATATACTCCTACCTCAAAAACATTCCAGCAACAAAAATCTGTAGATCATAATATTGATCTAGGTGTTATATTGAACTCAACAACTACTGGTGGAATGATAGTGGATTACTATAAAATAAATAACAGGTTTAATGATAATATTAGATCATTATTAGTAGATGCTATCATTAGTTACATCATTACCAAAAAAATGACAATGTCAGTCAATCTTGCTGATTATATTGGTGATCAAATAGTTTCCATGTTTCCATCAGAAGTAAAAGTAAGTTATACTGGTAATAAGTAATTACCTACGGTACATAATTTGTGTTAATAATAATTGTTTAAAAATTAACTTCAGGATACATATTTTATGAAGTATGAATCAAACAAAAATCCAAAGGGAAAGCTTTATGCAAAGTTTTATAATTCCATGAGGTTTTTAAAATCAACTGGTCTTGTTACATCAAATGTAAAAAATATTGATAAGCCCAATAGCCGCAAACATAGTATGCATTTTGGTAAGATATTTTAAATTTATCACCTAGTACCTATGATTTTATTTTACTATTTGCATTTTTGATATGTATTAGAACCAGAAAAAGACATCAGTTACATAGTGGATCAAATTAAAAATGACACAAGTTGTCCATTTCCAGAAGTAGAACGTAATTGGAAAGCAACAACAAAATTTAGGTTGAACGAAATTCAAAAGGCGATATCAACAAGTGACATAATTAACGAATGGAATAGTTTTACGTTACCCCTTGGATACCGACTTGTAAGTACTTATATCTTTTGTGTTAAACACAGTTAGCTTTTATTATTTGAAAAGTGTAAAAGGGAATAAGTCAGAAAGTCAGAATCAAATTATGAGTTATCTTCCTATTTTATAACATAACATTTTGAAAATTTTAATAACTATAGCACCTAAGTGATTTTTAAGACATAATGATACTGACGTATATCCTTTTACACAAGACTTATTCCCTTTTACACATTTTATAATTTAATCATATTATTTAATGTATTACCTTTAAAGCATAATTTTTTTAGTAAATATGGTAATATTGGAGGTAAAATGTATTAAATTAACTATAATGACAATATTGTATATTTGTATACCTAGGTACCTTGGTATTTATTCAACAGTATAAAACTATAAAATAAAATAGGTAGGTACCTACAAAACAAAACAACAAAATGTTTTTTTTTTTTTTAAACAGAACATAACACTCAGCTATCGCACAAAATTATGATTAAACATTCACCAATCACCACTGAGCTAATTTAATATTTATTATTACCTACTTAATACTTACATTAAGGCCCGTTTCACATGGACGCGTATCGTACACGTGTTTTTTTAGTTTACGTTGGTTAAGTAACTTAACTTAAGTTCATACACTTATATATATTATATATATATACAAAATCGCATAAAACTATGATTAAACATTCACCACTGAGCTAATTTATTAATAATTATTAATTACATTAAGGCCCGTTTCACATGAACGCGTATCGAACGCGACGTATTGTACGCGCGCGTTTTTAATAAATTGTAATTTGTAAACAATGACACAATGTATACTAGAATCGCGCGGGTACGATATGTCGATATGACTATATGAGTCCATCTGATACGGGCCTAATAGAAAAGAACAAACAATAATAACAAGTATAGACTATAGAGTTATTATTAGATCCATAACAACATTGATAGTATTATTATCAATTATCACTCTTGTTAATACGCACCACGGTAATGCAACAAAATGGAATAAGTCGACCTGTTCCAGTTTATACGGATATAATATTTTATTGATAAGACTTATTCCCTTTTACCCGCGCATTAATAATTTAAATTATTGCACTTGTTTTAAAATCCATAAATTGCTTTTAAAATTTTAAATGGTTAAAAATTTAAAACAACATTTTAGGTCGATATTGACTTCAAAACATTATACCCAGACTGTCAGGACTTGATGATCACATTTGAAAACAAATCTCAACAAATAATGAACTTGATTGATGAGAAAATCAAAGATTCTTCAAGTCGCAAATTATTAAACAACTTAAAGGATACTCCAGACATAAGTCAAAGTAAAAATTCTTACTCAACAATTATTTATTACATTTATTTTTGTATGTTTAATTTTTCAGATGAAACAAATACAGTTTTGTTTTATTTATTGCATGCCATTTTTGTGCCAACATCCAAAAAAGTTACCAGGGACCATAATGGAAAAATAAACCAAGTCAAGCATTCCATTAAAGATTCACAAAATACCTTCATGGTTTTTAAGAATTCGGTTTGTGAAATTGAGGAATACATCACTCTACGGCGCAATGAAAAAACTCCAATACAACCTAGAGAAATAATTGTTTTTTTTGATTGTATCAAGTACAAAGTTTTTTCAATTCTAAATGCGATTGATGTATGTTTTAAGTTGATTCATTTGTTTAACTTAGAGTATCCAACTGAATCCTCTATTGTTTGGTTGTTTATTCAAAAATATTTATACAACTTAAATACAAAATTTGATAAACCTTGTCATACTCTTGGACAAATATTATCCGACTTAAGACAAAATTAATTTTTTTTTTTTAACTTGTATTACTCATTAATTAATAATTACGCTTCTCTTTTTTAATATAAGTTTTTAAAGTTAAAAATATGTGGAAATGTATTATAAATATTATTTTTGTTAAAAATCATTTGTTCAAAAACTATTTACCAATATAACTTTATACCTAATTAACAATGTGTTGGTTGATTCTACTATAAAAATATTATAACCAATCATATAATGATTGTTGATTTTATAATAGAAACTGTATGATTAACAATGTATATTTGTTAGTTAAATAAGACATTTTATACCTAATTAATAATATATATTGGTTGATTCTACAATAACGATATTATAACCAATTGTATAATTATTGTTGATTTTACAATAGAAACTGTATGATTAATAATGTATATTGGTTGGTTAAATAAGAAACGTTATACCTAATTAACAATATATTGGTTGATTCTACAATAATAATATTATAACCAATCATATAGTGATTATTAATTTTACAATACAAATTGTACGATTAACAATGCATATTGGTCGGTTCAACAAGACTGTTTGAAAAACAATGGAAATTATTGAATTGATAATAAAATCTTGTTGGCTCAATATTAACAAGATTATTGTCAATTTAACATAGTTTTTTATCAAAATGATTGTGATTTTTCTTTGGGTGTAGTAAAAGCCCTAGCCCTAGTAAAAGCCCTAGCCCTACTGAAAGCCCGAAAGAATGCCCTAGTCTATTTAGAAGCCCAAGTGAACGCCAGAGCGCGAAAATAAAACACAGCTTAGAGAGAAGTTTAAGTTTAGACAATAAAAAGGTTACACGTAGCAAGGTTACGGACGATTTTGAACAAACTGAGTTAACGTTCGGGAGAAAACCACGTGTAAAGAAAATGGTTACCATTAAATTAGAGGAAGCATTTAAGCTTATACCTATGTATACGGGAGAAGACGATATCTATCCGTTCATAAATGCATGTGGTATGGCAGTAAATTTGGTTGAAGAAAAATGCGCACCGACTTTAGTTAAATATATAACAACTAGGTTATCCGGTAGAGCATTAGAAATGATAAAATATAAAAATTCTACTAAATGGGTATACATTAAGAGTTATTTGATGGATGCTTTTGAAGATACGACAACCGCTTCAAGTTTGCAGATACAATTAAATTCCACCAAGATGCGTCATGGCGAGGACGTCAATGATTATTGCCATAGAGTAGAAAAATTGTATTATAAATTATGTACTGCGTGTACACTTAATAAAGAGGAATCAGAAGCAAAAGTAATTCACGAAACTTTAAAAGAATACACACTGAATATTTTTATAAAAGGATTAATAAGTCCTATAAGAACAATCGTAAAGGCACGAAACCCTAAAACATTAGAGGTAGCTAAGCAATTGGCAAAAGCAGAAGAAGTAGAATATAATTCAGAAAGAGATAATTATAGGTACAGGAACGATTTTTCTATTAATAGAGATAATTATAATTTTTCACTATTAAACAATAATAATTTTCAACGTACAAATAATAAAAGAAATTATAACACGAATAATCATATCAGTAATTTTCAATCAGATAATATATACCAAGGAGGTTGATCAAATATAGAATACCTGTAATAAAGTGGAAACAATAGTACAGGACTTAACGATAAGTTAATAATAAATATAAATAATAAATAATAGAGTAGAATATAATTAGGAAATAGGTTAATAAAAATTTTGGAAATATGGTTTTATTCGAGAGTAATGTAAAAGAAACTATAGGCACACTTTTAGAAGCATTAAAAGAGTATTACATAGTGACAAAAATTACAAAACAATAAAATTTAACATTAGAAATAAAATATGAAATAAAACGTAAGTTAGGAATTAATTTGTTTTTACCGATTAGTAAAGTAATAGGTAATACACCGTATGTAATACAGAGCAATCTTTATATAATATTTCTAGTAACATAAAAAAAAAATAGTAATTGTCAGAAGTCAATATACGAAAATATATTATAAGGCGATATTGAACGTAAAACATTTTCACGATTCTAAACTAGGAGGTCAATTAGGTGTTCATAAAACTATTAAACGCATACAGAAGCAATTAAGATGGAAAGGTATGAAAGATGATGTTAAAAAGTACGTAAAAAATTGGACGGACGTTGTGAGAAACGTGTCAAGTCACTTTTTGGTCATTTTGATATTATACATCAAAATTGTAGGAAATTTTACGCTGCATCGATTGGTTACACTGTTATTATCACACAGTGGCTTATACTGATGTGCGAAATGAGTCAAGTCAATGACAGTTAAATGATTTTGTAAGAAACGTGTCAAGTTAAAAATAATGAATTAATTTAGTGAGAAACATGTCAAGTCACTCAATATTATATAATAAATTTATTATTAATTTATTATTATAGTGTTTTTGTATAATTTGTTTATTGATAAAACCTTTGGGTTCTTTAATTAAAATGTCAAAAAGAGCTAAACAATTATTAAAGTTGGCTTGTAACAGTAAGTTCTTATATAAAATATAATTATTATCATAAACCTTATTACATTAAATTACCGTTTTATAAAATTGTATATTATGTTGTATCAACTTGTGTACAGATGTCATTTCTACTAGTGCAACAAGCAGTGAGCCATCCTGCTGTAGAAATTTGACCACACTTTTTCAAAATCATAAAAGTATAAAACATGAAAAATATGATGATCAAAGTACGGATTATGTAAGAGTAAGTGAACATTTATAGCATACTCATAATAGGTTAACTAGAGTTTTATATTGTTATCATCGAATTTATTGCAGTATGCATAATATTGCAGTAAATTATTAATCAGTATAATAATTATTGAGTCATAATTAGTAATCATATTTGAATTTCAAAACATTAATGCTAATTGACCAGAGTATTGAAGTACAACAAATTATTATTTTATTGAGTTCTAGTATTACCTATCCATAGTAAGTTATTATAATTTTCGAGGTATAATAGGTACTATTATTATAATACCTACATTACTAAAATTAAAAAAAGTTACCTATTTTAATTTATTATAGATACTTAACTGTAATTCTATTGTAGTAATTTAGTATTTGCTATTTAATATATTAAAATATATATGCAAAAGTTCAATTAAGTTGCATATTTTAAAAACTTATACTCTAAACTAAAAATAAAAAAATCCTTTAAATCAGAAACCTAATTTAATATTATATTATTTTAAACATACCTAATATTCATTATTTACTTTAAATTTTAAAGAATTTATTGTAGGTACCAGTGTTATATGTTGATATTTTGATTATTGTTTCTTAGCAATGGGTAAATGAATCTGAACCATCATATGGGAAACAAATAGGTGATATAACTTTGGATAATACTAATTATGTAATTGAAATTGCCAATGATGATTATTCTATTTTGAATAATGCTAATTACGTAAATGGAATTTCGAATGATCTTACTATTTTGGAAAATATAAATTATGAAGCTGCCTTGCCAATAGAACAGGTAATTTATTTTGTATGCATAATGCATAATATAGGTAGTGATATTATAAGATTAATCAACTAATTTTTTTTAAACAGAATAATGTTGATGAATTTGGACAGAGAATTATTTTTGGAACACCCCAACTATTAGAAAGAAGTAAATAGATGCCATTTTATGATCATAATAATTTGGAAAATAATATTAATGATGAAGTAGTATTGCCTATAGAGCAGGTAATTTATTTTGCATGCATAATGCACATAAGTAGTGTTATTAAAAGATTATTTAAATAGAATAATGATGATGTTTTTGAAGAAAGTGTAATTGTGGGAAAACCATCCCAACTATCAGCAGAAATTGATCAGATACAAGTAACAAATTCAAATAAAAGAAAGGCAAGAGTTAGTATTAAAGGTGATACCAGAAAGTTCAGAAAAAGTCAAAATGAAAATAAAAATAAAGGTATAGAGTACATAAATTATAAAAAAAAAACCTATCAAAGCTAGAAAATCAGAACCTCTTGGTAATTGTAGAAATAATTGTAAGTCTAATGTTGAAGACAATTTGCGTTATCAATTATTTGAACTTTATTGGTCAATGGGAAATTATAATAGACGAGCAGCTTATATTTCAAAATTAATTGTATGTTCTGACAAAATTAGTAGCAGAAAAAGAAGAGATACTCCCGAGAAACAAAAGCCGAAAGAAAAGACTTACAAATATTATATCCCCAAGAATGGTAACCTAATTATTGTTTGTAAATTATGCTTCATGAAAATATTTAGTGAAACTCGCTCTTTTTTGAGAAATGTCTGTACAAATATGTTGAGTTCACCAGCACATCGTTGTTTCCCTGATAAAAGAGGAGGAAACACACCAGGAAATAAGCGGTCTAATGATGACATAAAAATATTGACAGATCATCTTAACAAATTTCCCTCCTATGAAAGTCATTATTGTAGGAAGAAGACATCAAAGAAGTATTTGCCGAACCATTATACTTTAAAGCTAGCATATGATATGTATAAAAAAGTGTAGAAAATCCCGTATGTATGACAATATATGCTCAATATTTTAAAAATTCAGGACTCAAAGTAAAAAATCCTAAAAAGGACACCTGTGCAAAATGTGACAAATATAAAATACAACTACTGACTGATAATAATAATTCATGTGAACAAACAATTAATAAGCTAATTGATGAGAAAAAAAAACACCAGGATGAAGCTGAATTCGCTTATCAATCTAAAAGAAACGACATATCAGAGATGTCTACTGATAAATGTGTACTGTCCTTTGATTTGCAGCAATTTCTCCCAACACCCACCTTAGAAAGTTCTGTAGCTTTTTACAAAAGACAATTGTGGACGTACAATCTTACCGTCCACAATTGTACTACTTCACAAGCATCTTGTTAAATTTGGTATGAATCTATTGCAAAACGTGGAGCTAATGAAATAGGTTCATGCATATTCCATTACCTTAGTAATCTCCCAAAAAATATAACAAACGTCATCATGTATAGTGATTGTTGCCCTGGGCAAAATAGAAATGGTATAATGATTGTTATGTGCTTATATTTTTTAAATCAACAAGACACTATTAAAATAATAGACCATAAATTTATGGTGCCTGGCCACACTAGGATGGAATGTGATGGAGATCATGGAAAAATATAAAAAGCCAAAAAAACATTTTCTTCATCTATAAATCACCCACAAGACTGGATTAATTTAATACAATTTGCTGGAAAAAATAAATTTTCTGTAATTCCAATGTCTCAAGACAATTTTTTTTAACTTTAATAGCTTATTTAAAAACAAAGTATATCAGATGAAAAAGAAAAATGAGGATAAAGATGCATTTGTTTTTCAAGATCTAAAATGGCTGCGATACACTAATGAAAACAAAGGGATTGTTCAATACAAAACATCATTGGATCCAAAAGCACCATTTTTTAAGTTAAACTTATCTAAAAATAAAGCAGTACCCTTGGACATACCATTAGCATTAGCATATACAAATCCATTGGGGATCACTGAAGAAAAGAAAAAAGATCTTATGTCATTGTTAGCTTTTATTCCTGAAGAGTATCACGAATTTTATAAAAATCTGAGAACAAAAAAAAAATATGACTGATCCACTAGCATCAGAAGAAGAAGAAGATGAATAACCCATTATAAAAAATATTTAAATATTATAACCCATTGTTAAAAAACTTTTAATTTTCTTATTTAATTTTAATATTTGTTATGTACTTATTTATTTTATACAATGTTATGTTTATACCTACTAAAAAGTTATATTGTTTATGTTGTTTTTTTTTTTTATTTTAAACTATATTCAAGTTATGAAACATTCATATTAAGTAAAATATTATGTTCCTATACTTCTTAACTATTTTTTGTTTTTACAAAATTATTTTAATTAAAAGTGAGTTTTTATTTTGATGATTGCTATTTTACTTTATTTAGCCTTAAACTTTTTCAATATTACAATTTCCTGTTGCCTCATGCTATTTCAAGTACCATAAGTTTTTTAATATTTTATCATGATATGAAGACATGCAAATATTGCATTGTGAAATCTATGTGGTGTATTAAGATATTAAGTTTTATTTTTTTCTATAAGTATAGCACTTATATTATAATTTATAATATACCGTATACCTACTACCTACTGGAGACTGGAGTATATTAATATACTATGTACTGGTACTTATAGATTTTTTCATTGGTTTTCTTACATAGGTAATATTCTGTAAAACTATTCTTTTCAAAGTTATTACCTAATAAACTAAGTAGGTACCTAGTTTTAAAAAAAAAGTATGTGTTCATCAGTCTATCATATATTTTATAGGACTTTTACTCCAAATTAAGAAAAATAAAATAAAAACTTCTCTGCAAAAGGTTAGTCCTACTAACTTAAAAGTTAAAATTTAACATAGTATGATAACACTGACTTCTATAAAACCAAAATATCATTAGTGATATTAATGTCAAGGCATATGAGCAAAAGGTGTCAAGTCAGATATTGTTTGTGTCAATAATGTCATGTCACTTTCAAAGGTCTAAAAATTATTTAAGATTTAAAGTTGAATGAAAATCTTAAAATAAATATGTCTAAGAGACAGAAATAACTATTCTAATAAATTAAAAACATAAATTAAAGAATAGAAAATTGTTTTATTCTTCTCCTGAACAATTAGCATTTTTGACTTGACACGTTTCTCACAACGTCCGTCTAATTGTACATCGTGTCAAGTAAATACAATTTCAAATCGGCATGTAAAGCAACCAATGGCTATTACATCATCAAGTACAAAACCATTTGAAAAAATATTTTTAGATATTGTAGGTCCATTACCAACGACCTTGTTTAGTAATAATTATATTTTAACAATGCAAGATGACTTATCTAAATACACGCTAGGAGTACCAATACCTAATCATCAGGCAAACACGGTCGCGGAAGCTTTTGTTATACATTTCGTGTTTGTACATGGAATACCGGGAACGATATTGACAGATCAGGGAACGGATTTCCTTAGCAAAACATTTACGGAAGTTTGCAAATTGTTAAAAATAAATAAAGTTAATACTAGTCCTTTTAGACCACAAACATATGGAGGTCTCGAAAGATCACATAGAACTTTGGCCGAGTACTTAAGACATTATGTGGATAAGAATTTAAATAATTAGGATCATTTGTTACCATATGAAGTAATTGAAGTAATAGGAGATGAAAATATAGTTATACAACGTGACCGACGAGGCATTACCATACATAAAAATAATGTAAAACGATATTATAATAATAAAGCAAATGATTAATTAAATATAAGATGATAGTATTAATGAATAAATTTAAGAGAGGTCTATTAAAAAAAATTAAAGTTAAATAAATAGCAATGAATAAATTAGGTATGAATGACGAGTGTTCGGGCCGGGAGCGTAAAGCTGTAATACGCGCGCACCAGACACCAACTACTTCGTAGCGCACGCACACACCGACCGACCTGTGTAAATGTGTATACGTGTATTATTGCGACTCAAAGGAAGTGGACGGGGTCAGGCTAAGGCAACTCTATAGCATGATTCTGAATATTCATACTAGTACTATTCACCAGCCGCGAGGAGCGCTTAAGTTGCTGCCGCCGCTGCTGCCGATGACGGCACGGTGGGTGGCGGTCAACTGCCAACTGGTGATAGTCTGATAGTACACAATTTTGTATTTTCCACGTTCCAACGTATTTTTTCATTTTAACATTTTTCTCTTGAGTCTTGATTTGCAAATTATCGTGAATTGGTGAATTATTGAGTTTTGTAATTCGTTTTAATTTTCAAAACAAACTCGATGGGTCGTGCAGCATACAAATGTTGTATAAAAAATTGCTCGTATAAGGGTAAGTGTTTTTAATTTATTACTAATTTTGATATCGTATATTTTATTGCAAAATTTAGGTATTTTAAGTTCTGTGCACACAATCCAGTACTGTTAATATGAGGTACATCATTACCAGTGTTCGGACTTATTTAGATAAATAGTTACAAGGTATTGTAGTGGGCCAGCAGCTTGTCAATGAATTTCAGGTTGTCGAAATAAAAAGTCAAAATATTTCTAAGTGTTTTTATTAAACTGGTTGAAAATTATTCTGAGTTTAAATAATTATTTAATTGAAAAAATATTCTAAGTCCAAATGAACGATTTCTGACATAGAGTGACGTGAAGGTGCTCGTACTAGCTCTTGGAAATCACGTCTGCGGGAGTCCTCTCCAGGGCCCCCTTATATAGTCAGTGTCCCCTGGTCTCCTACTCGTGTCCCTTCTGGCCTAATTCATCTAGATACATTTTTTATTGATAAAAATCACGAAATTGTACAAACGAATTTTAAAATTTTTATTCAGATTCTCAAACAGTTTATGGTTTACAAAAAATGCAGTTTTTAAAATTATTTGTAAAGTTATATTTAATAGTAAGTACAAATAACGATTGTATTATTAGTTATTTCCAGTTTCTACTGTGGTTATTTCCCATTTATTATTTATTTGTGTATTATCTTATCTTTATCTAGATAAAAAAATTACTTATCCAATCCAAACACTGATCATTACTAGGTTCTAGGTATATAATATATTAATACCTATACTATATGTATATTACTTGTTCTAGTATTTATAATTGATAGGTTCCTATGTACCTAATACCTATATTATTAAAATGAAAACAAACAGCACATCATACTCCAGAAACATAGTATAACATAACTTTAAAATAAATGTATTTAGCATTATAATTTATAATGAATAATCTTTTGCTAAAACTAAGTACTTAAATATTTTATTTTATAATACCTAAATCTAGGTGGAACATCACCAGATTTCCCAATCCCCAAAAAAATTTGTTGATGTTTAAAAAATGGATTGAAGTGATAGGAAATGATGACTTCAAGGATGGAGTCTTCTGTGATTTATGAAAAGCGCAGAGTATGTTCAAATCATTTTAGTCAAGACAATTTCAGCCCTAGGACAAAAGTCATAAATCGTAATGCATTCCCACATCTCCATATGGCCAATCAAAGTGCAAGTAATAAATAAATTCCTATTTAAATGTAGTTAATATCTATTAATTAAATTTCTTTTTTAGCTGATTCTGTTATGCCTATACCAATTCATACCAGCTGCATGTCTACAAATTTAAATATTTCTGGCATAGAGGAACTTAATGAATCTATTGGTGCAACGGAATATAATATTCAATGCTCTACCGTTGACCTAATTTGTATGTACCTACTATAAAAAAAGTTTTATAAAAAATTGCAATTTAATAATGCTTGCGATGCATGAGCTTATATCAGGATTGCTACACACTCACTATTTATCGCTATTTTCACTTTGTTTGCACTTTTTCACATACACCTCACATTTATAAAGCTTATTAACTACAAAATAATTATTAAGTTTTAAACTTGATAAATTTAGTTAAAATTTGAACATTAAATGCTTATTAAAAAAAATTATAACAATATATTTTTAATATATTTCAACTGCTATAGTAACAATATATATTGATATAGCTAATGATTGAAAATGTAAAACAAGGTTCCACGTAAAAAGGTCATATATAAATTATTTGATTCACAAGAAAAAAATGAGTTGCAACCCTGTTAAAACCCTGTTAAATAAATTATACAATTTCACTTATCTACAGATAATGGTAGTGTTCCTGATTCAGAAATTGCTTTTAGTAGTGGAAGCGCTGCTTGCTTAAAATCTGGCTCTTATAAACCTGGTTAATATAAATGTTAATTATTTTTTTATTAGGTATATGTTAATTTAAAATTATAATTTGCTTTGTCTCTTGCATAAAATTGGTATAAACCGAACCTCCAGACTTACACCAAAATGTAAATCTCTATACAAAGATGGTTTGAAACTTCAAAAACTCCTATACCGAGAACGCCGAAAATGTAACTCTTTTAAAGAACGTTTGAAAAGTGCTAGCAATTTTTTTAATACACATGATTCAGACCAGATGACTACTGCTGCCAAAATTTTTACAAAATTACAACTAAGAGAAACAAAGAACAAACCAAAAGGACGTCGTTTTACATTAGACGAAAAATTATTAAGTTTGTCTTTGTATAAGCAAAGCCCAAAATCATACAGATTGCTGTGCAAGATGTTTGTTCTGCCTTGTAAACGAACTCTTTCTACAATGATGTCATTAATTCCAATAAGTACTGGGATAGATCAGAGATTGCTGAACGTACTAAAAATTAATGTTCAAAACTTAAACCTCAACATAGGTTTTGTTCAATTGTTTTTGACGAAGTTTGTTTAAATCCAAATTTTAATTTTAATAACAGTGAGGGAAGAATTTATGTTTTTGAAGACAATGGGTCCACACAAACTCAAAAATTTGCTGATCATGGCTTAGTGTTTATGGTACGTGGAATTGTAAAAAACTTTAAACAACCTATTTGTTATTCACTTTGTAAAAGTACAACAAATAGATATGATTTAGCTAATCAAATCCGAGAGGTAGTTCAAGCAGTACACTAAACTGGATTGAATATAATATCAAGCATTTGTGATCAAGGAGCGACCAATACAGCAGCTATTAACATTCTTATGGACGACACCAAAGCACGTTATTTAAGAAAGAATGAATCATTTTATGGCGATTTCTATGAAATAGAATGTGAATCTAATAGCCATAACAATTTAGTTAAAATTTTTCACTTATATGATACACCACACTTTTTGAAAGGAATCCGTAACAATTCATTGACAAAAAAATGTAATATTTAATGTTGACTGTGAATAATTAGCTCTATGGAGTGATTTAGTGAAGCTATATGAATTGGACAGCAACATACAAGATGTTAAAATGTTGCCTAGGTTGTCTTGACAACATGTCATACCTACAGAAATTCCAAAAATGAAAGTTAGAAATGCTGCTCAAGTGTTTAGCCAACGAGTTTCATCCATTATGGCATTCTTAGGAAGTGAGTAAAATCAAAATAAAATTAATTAATATAATATATAATTTTGTTTTATTAAACGTATTTTACAGCTCAAAATATTCTTGGAGATACAGCTGGAGACACTGCAAAATTTTGTTTATTCTTTGACAAATTATTTGACTCAGTTAATAGAAACTTTGACAAAGTAGTTGATGGAAAAAGTCTTTGAAAGTTTTGAGTACCATGAAATTTGTGAATCCTTCTACTAACAAACCATGTACTCCACAACCACCCAAATTAAAGAATTGGATTAAAACTATTAAAAGTAAGTTCAACTTTTTTTAGTAAGTGTATTATTTACCTAATTATTATTAATCCAAAACAGGTTTTCAAAATATATTCAAAACATTAAATGACTACAATATTAAGGTATTGTTGCCAAGACATTTGAACCAAGATGCTTTGGAGAATTTATTCGGTGCAATACGGCTTTAGGATATAGAAATAATAATCCGACATGCAAAATGTTTTCCTCAGCATACAAGACCTTACTCCTCAACAACCTGATGTCAGCACATTCTCCAGGAAGTAACTGCGAAGAAGATTTCTCAGGCGGCTGTTTGACTTCTTACCAAACATTATTTGAAACGTATACAAACTGTGAAGCAAATACTATCGAACGTGAAATTGAAGAACGAGTCGCTGATGGTTTGCCAAAAAAGTTTGTAGACAATGATTATAATTTAAAATTATTAGGGATTCAAACCCAAAACTATATAGCAGGATATATTGTGAAAAAGTTGAATTCTGTCTTGTTTAAAAACTGCCGTATATGTCTAAATTAAATTTGTTCAAAAGGGTCAAATGACCATCAATTAATTCAGGCTAGAGACTATAAACATAATGGTAAATACCTACTAAAATATCTGAATTCTAATTTTTGTATATTGGTGCAAAATGTAATTAATATTATTTCTCATAATTTACCTAATATTTGTCATCATAAAAATTGAAAATAGAGTTAATTAATATTATTGAAGAAAAGGTTGATATAAAATACATAACGTCATGTCCTGACCATAAATTAATGTTTCCACAAAAATTTATTAATTTTGCGGTAAAATTAATGGTACATAATCGGTGTACGCAAATAAATAGAATTTTATCTGGCAAAATAAATTTAAGTAAAAATAAATCAGATAAAATTAAAATAAATGCTTTTGAAAGGTACAAACTGTTTTCTAAAAAAAAAAAAAGATCCTCTTAAAATGTTATTATTATATTATTATATTATACACTTAGTTAATTTTAATTTTTAAATAGTTGTAAATTTGTGTAAATATATAATTGACTCGATATATGTTAATTATATCTAGCTATAATTAAATATATTTATATATGTATATTATATTATTTAATATGTTTATTTAATTTATTCACTTTGTTAATTTTATTTTTGAAATATGTGGCAATATTCCCATTGCCTAGATATATGTTTATTATATCTAACTAACTATATATGTATAGTATATTATTTAGTATGTTTATTTCAATTATTCACTTTGTTAATTTTATTTTTGAAATATGTGGCAATATTCCCATTGACTAGATATATGTTTATTATATTGTTAATTTTTAAGTATAAAATATATGACTGAAAAATGTAACAAAAGTTCCAACTTTGTATTTGTATATTTAAAATTATTATTATTACTTCGTAGTTTTTGTATGTTGTTATAATATATTGTAATAAAAATTAATTCAATTTATTTTTTGTGTTTGTTTTATTAATTTCAATTGAGTATTTAAAATAATAATTAACAGTGGTTAATGCGCCTAGCGCCCGGGGTTGGCAATCTATATACGCGGCGGCGGCTCATTGACTCATGGGTGGGTGGAGAGAAGGGATCCAAGTTTCATTCACCAGCCACCGGAAGCGCAGTGTTCAATGTCCCGAATAATAACATTGTGGTTGCCTATCTATTAGTATACTTGTCTATGGACGGGGTCGCCAGGTTAGACCAGAGAGTGCTAGTGTGTGGTGGTGGTGTGTGTAGGTGTGTATGATTGTAAGTGTGTGTACTTAACACATTCGAGACGAAACACAATAATAGAAAAATACGTTGAGGACGAATCACGCGCTGAGCGCGTCACAGTATTTTATTCATTGAAGACGGATCACGCGTTAAGCGCGTGATGACTTATAGACATCGATATTAAATTCAATTTTTATCCTACACTTTTCGTATTTTCATCAATCGATAGTATCGATAGTGCAATAATTATCAACATCGATAATTAAAATGTATAAATGGTCGGCTCCACGTGGAGCACTGTTTTTAATTAGGTTTTGAGTACACAGAAATAATTTCTATTGACTTCTAATTTTGTTTCTAATAACTTGGATATTTCTCGTGAATTATACCTTTATAAGTATATAATATCTACTAAGTACCTTTTATTATTAAATACACTTATAACATTAAATTAGTTTATACATACACATCATACACATAATATATCAATATCCCGGGTAGCAATTGTTCAGTATGTTAAAGTTCCAGGACTTTCCATTTGTTCCAGATGAGTCCTATAGTGACATTTTTGTACAATTATTCCAGTACTGGACCAAATTGTTTAATTTTAGTATTAATGTAGTTTAAAAGTGTTTAAGTGGTCATAAAGTGCTAAATTACAATTAACACAATTTCGGACCATTTTATTTTAATATTTCCAATAGTTTTTAGACAGTCCAATGGTGCCTTGATCGTACATATTAATCTTGATATTTATAGGGCCTTAAAAGGAAAAATGTTATTCTGGAACAATATTGGCACGATTTTTTGTTGTTGTTGTTGCTTATCCATTTGGGGAAATTCTAAATTTAGTAAAATAATAATGATAATAGATAGGTGATCAAGCGCGTACTCCTATATGAGATGTCAAGCACGCGCGCGCTCGTGTGTGTGTGTGTTATTATCGCAAATAATAAGACAGTTGTTCAGATGACCATCTAATGATTGATCACTTTATATATAGTTTATTATACGCGTATGTTAAAGAATTTCTGTATCGTTCAAGTGTGGTTGTGCTTGATGTCGTTGCACTTTTAAGTTTGAGTTGGGTTCTACCGTAGTACCGTTGCCTGTCATCTTTGCAGGATCAATTTTGAAAGGTAAGAATATTCGCACTAGTTAAATTAATAGGTATGTATACCTACTTTATTACATGTATAATTTAAGTATTATACCTACATAATATTAATTATGTGTACCTACTTAATCTGTATTATGTATATATTATAATATAGATATTATTTATGATGATCACCACGGTTGGACTTGTATAGTTTATTATACGCGTACCTATGTTAAAGAATTTCTGTTTCGTTCAAGTGTGGTTGTGCTTGATGTGGTTGCACTTTTAAGTTTGAGTTGCGTTCTACCATAGTACCATTGCCTGTCATCTTTGCAGGATCAATTTTGAAAGGTAAGAATATTATTTGCACTAGTTAAATTAATAAGTATACCTACTTTATTACATGTATAATTGAAGTATTATGCCTACAGAAATATGTGTAGGTACCTACTTAATCTGTATTATGTATATATTATAATACAGATATTATGATGATCACCACGGTTGTACTTGCTTATGAATATTGTATATAGTGTATACATAATTATTATAAACGTGTACCTACTTGATTATAATTTTAAGGTATTTTAGAGCCAGTCCGACCCTGATCTTCACAATTACCTGGGTTATAAGAACTAGTAAAATCTAAATTATATGACTATTTATAGATATGCCATAATATGTATTATTGCATGTTGAATTATATCAGTTTAAAAATTGTTTTTGCTGCTATAAGCTCATCTTATATGAATTATACTTTCCTAGTTCTAATATAAAACATTAATATATATAATTAAACCTTTATAATATTGTGTATAGTTTTATACTTTTATAGCTTCACATTTTTTAAAAATATTTTAATGGTTTTTTATCAAACTAAATTTTAATTATTATATCTACATTGTACATAGACACACAGTACCTACACAGTAAATAATATTTTGTGTTGTTGCTATATAATATTATATAATTAGTTATTATTATTCATGTTTCATAATTGTTATTAAGAGTAGCTATTTTATAACACTGCTATAGCCGTCGCTGCTAGTGTTATTAATTATTATTAGGGTTCGGATTTAAAGGCAATATAATCAATAAAAATTTTTTTATTTCTACGTTTTATACCACAAACTTAACAATTAATAAATGTTTTATAAAAGTATATGGTAGGTAATTACTAAAATACTACCTTATGGCTTATTGTGGGCTTAAATATATAGCTAATGGTACCTCCTCTTTAACAAACTTTTATTTGACAAAACTCTGTGTTATAACAAAATTTACATGCATAGGTACTTAATAATATAATTTAAATGTATTTTTTTTTTAAATTTATTTACTAATATTATATATTATTCTTTATACGCATGTAGTACACTGTTATGATAACAGATTATTATCATTATTATTATTATTAGAGGTTATGTTAATATTTTATATTTTGTATACACACACACAGATACACAAAACACGTTAAATGTTAATATATTAGATTATTAAGTTGACAAGTTGTTCATCATGAGTTTGTAATGTTATTAATATATTATAATGATGTAATTATTAATAAGTGTAATAAAATAGTTTTAAATATGATTCATTACATCTTGATTAAAACATGGCGCAGTCGGTTATGAACCAAATAAAGGATTGATTGGATAATTATAGATACAGTACCAATAAAGATGTCGTTGGAATTCAACAGACCGGGAGGTTTGTGCCTTGAAGGTAATATATCTGAGAATTTTAAAATATTTAAACAAGAAGTACTAATATACTTCAAAGCTACGGAGACGAATAAGAAAGACATGGATGTGCAAGTGGCTCGATTATTGAATTTACTGGGTCACGATGGACTAAAACTGTATAATACAATCAAAAAAGAAGAACAAGAAACAGTTGATACCATATTACAGTCATTGGAACTATATTGTATTCCAAAGGCGAATGAAATTATTGAGCATTTTAACTTTTTCAATCGTAAGCAGAATGAAGGTGAACAGTTTGATATCTGGTACACTGATTTGAAGAAGTTAATAAAAGGATGCAACTTTGGTGAAGCAGAAAACAAAATACTAAGAACTCAAATAGTTTTGGGTATTTTTGATAAAGAAACTCAAACAAGGTTGTTGAGGGATGATGTAGCGTTAGATAAAGTGGTAACATATTGTCAATCGATTGAACGGGCTGAAAGCAACCGGCGAACATTATCTTCGACCAAAGATGTGGACAAAGTTGTGCATGGAGTTGGATTCAAATCAAAATGGAGAGCCAAAGACATGGAAAAAATAAACAACCTAAATCAAAATCAATGGAAAGGTAACACTGCGAATGATCGTCAAATGGAGACAACTGAAGAAAAAGGTAATATTAGTATTAATATTAATTGTAATAGATGTGGTCTAAAACATGTTTATAGAGATTGTCCAGCGTATGGTAAATGTTGTAGAAATTGTAGTGGTTATCATCATTTTGCAAAAATGTGCAAAAAGAAAAAACAAGTTGATGAAAAAAATAAATTTAAAAAAGCGCAAGAAATTAGAATTGATAGTATAGAGGAGGAGGAGAGTGTATTTTCAATACAATCCATTTGTACAGTCTATTCAATTCAAAATGAATGGTGTAAAGTGTTTCAAGTAAATGGAAAAAATGTGAATTTTAAACTAGACAGTGGTGCTGAAGTAAATACATTATCAGAAAAAGATTGTGAGAAATTGAATTTAATGAAAGAAATCAGAAAATCAAACATAGTGTTAGAAGTGTACGGAGGTTTTAAAATGAAACCTATCGGAGTAGTGAAAGCAATATTGACATTAGGTGATCAGAATATTGAAACAGAGTTTGTTGTAATAAATAAGATATATGATAGTAAATCAATAATAGGATTACCGGTGCTAAAAAAATTTGAATTATTAAAAAATATCAATGTAATTGATAAGGATAGTAATGGATTAGATATAAATAATTTTATTGAAATGAATAGGGATGTCTTTGAAGGTGTAGGTTGTTTTCCTGATATTTGCAAGCTTACAATGAAAGAAGGAGTGACACCAAAGGCAAGTATAGCAAGAAGAGTGCCAATTAAAATTAAAGATAAACTGAAACTGAAATTGGATGAATTAGTGAAAAAAGAGATAATGCACCAACAGATGAACCAAGTGAGTGGGTGAATAATTTAGTGATAGTACAAAAACCAGACTTGTCATTAAGAATTTGTTTAGATCCACAAGAATTGAATAAGGGTTTAATTAGAGACCAATTTTTAGTAACAACACTAGAAGAAATCACTCCAAAATTAATAGGAAAAAAGTATTATAGCGTTCTTGACCTAAAAGATGGATACTATCATATAAAATTAGATAAGAAGTCAAGTAAATATTGTACATTTAGCACACCATTTGGAAATTATAGATTTTTGAGACTAGCATTTGGGTTGAGTGTAGCGCCGGAGTTATTTATGAAACAAAATCAAAAGTATTTTGGAGATATTGAAGGTGTGATTATTTATTTTGATGATATACTAATTGCAGCAGAGTCAATACACCAACATAAATTGATTATGAATAAGGTCATTGAGAGAGCTAGACAATATAATATTAGGTTTAATTTAGCAAAATTACAATATAGTCAAAAAGAAGTAAAATTTATGGGCTTGAAATTTAATGAGAAAGGTATGAGTCCTGATGAAGAGAGAATAAAAGTTATAAAGCAATTACAAATTCCACGTAATAAAAAAGAATTGCAACAAATTTTAGGAGTTGTAAACTTTTTAAGGCAATTTTTACCTAATTTGTCAGAAATAATTGGGCCAATGAGGGAATTATTAAAGAAAGAAGCATTGTGGAATTGGACAGAAGTGCACACAAATTCATTAGAGAAAGTAAAGAGTTTGATTAGTGAAAAATCCCTGTTAGTACATTTTGATGCCAAACAACCGGTACAAATACAGTGTGACGCTTCAAAGAATGCTATTGCCTGTTGTTTACTACAAGCGAATAAGCCTGTATGGTTTGCATCCAGATCTTTGACTGAAACTGAGAAATTGTATGCAATAATCGAAAAAGAGCTTTTAGCAGTGACATTTGCAGTAAGAAAATTTCATTATTATATTTATGGACACAATGAGGTAAAGATTTATACGGATCATCAACCATTGGTGTCAATAGTGAGAAAAAGTTTAGATAAAATTGAAAACAATAGATTAAAAAGATTAAAATTAAAGTTAATAAATTTTAGATTTACATTGGAATATTTACCTGGTAAATATATGTATATAGCTGACTTATTAACAAGAAATATAATTCATAAAGATGAGAATGATGATGAATCGTTAAGAGATCTGATACATACAGTAAAAGTCACAGAATTAAAGTATAGCACAGATAAACTTATTGAATTAAAATTAGAAACAAATAAAGATGAAATATTGAGTAGAGTAAAAGAATATTATTTATATGGGTGGCCAAATAAGTTGAAAGAAGAAAGTGAGATGAATCATTTTTTTAAAATAAGGTCAGATTTAACAGTAGAAGATGAGTTAGTATATTTTGAGAATAGAGTAATCATACCAACAACTTTAAGATGTAGTATATTGAAACAGTTACATGGCAGTCATCAGGGAGTATCTAAGACAAAAGAATTAGCGAAGCAACATGTGTATTGGCCAGGTATTGCATCTAATATTACTAATTTAGTTCTGGCATGTACTATTTGTAACAAGTACACTAGAAGTAATAGTAAGAATGAGCTACTGAACCATGAGATTCCTGATGTACCATTTGATAAAATTGGAGTAGATATAGCTAGTTATGGTGGAAAGGATTATTTAATTATAGTGGATTATTTTTCTAGATGGGTAGAGGTAAGTAAATTAAAGTGGAAAACAGCAACTGAGCTAACAAAAAAGTAAAAAAATATTTTCAAGGTTTGGCATCCCTAGTGTCTTAATAGCAGATAATATGCCGTTCAATTTTTCCAGTTTAGATTATTTGCAAAACAGTGGGGATTTGTAATTAATAATACAAGTCCGAATTACCCAGTCAGTAATGGGCTAGCAGAAAAGTATGTAGGTTTGATAAAGAACATGATTAGAAAGTGTAGTGAAACTAATGGTGAAATAGAAGATTTTTTACTAAACTACAGAAACACCCCGTTAGTAAATATTGGTATGTCACCTGCAGAGCTGTTACAAAAGAGGAGGTTGAGAACAAATTACCTATTAAGGACGTACAAGCTAAAAATATGAATATAAATGTAAGAGAAAAATGATTGAAAACCAGAAAAATCAAAAAAAATATTTTGATAAAAAAGGGACAGTAAAAGAAACAACGTTTGAAGAAAAAGAAAAGGTTTGGCTACAAGATAAATTTAAAAAAACATGGAGTGAGGCAACAATTATGAAAAAGCTAAAATGGCCCAGATGTTACTTAGTTAAAGATTTAAAGGGAAGAGAATTAAGAAGAAATATAATATTTCTTAGGAAAAGGAAACAATAAGCTTAGAGTTTGAGGAGGAAGAAGATAAAGAAATGACAGATGTAGTGATGACAAACAATCATAATGTAAGTGATACTGATAAAATAAGAAGGTCAGAGAGAACTAGTAAAAAACCAGATAGGTTAATATATTATACAAAATAATGAGGGTTAAATATTTAAATAAGTTAAAGTTATGTTTTATATATAATATATTGTATTATTATTATAAGAAATAAAATAAGGTTCTATAAAGTGTATTATGATATATATAAAAAAGAATTTATTGTAATGTTTATAAATATTGTATTAGTTGAGTAACACTTATAATTTATATGATTATTTATTGATGTATGTTATTTGTTATTGTTATAAATCTTATTAAACTAAAAAGGAGGATGTTATGATAACAGATTATTATCATTATTATTATTATTAGAGGTTATGTTAATATTTTATATTTTGTACACACACACACACAGATACACAAAACACGTTAAATGTTAATATATTAGATTATTAAGTTGACAAGTTGTTCATCATGAGTTTGTAATGTTATTAATATATTATAATGATGTAATTATTAATAAGTGTAATAAAATAGTTTTAAATATGATTCATTACATCTTGATTAAAACAGTACACTAAAAATAAGTTTTATAAATTAAAAGAATATTTCTTTTTAATAACATTTTTATTTCACAATTTTTTTTTGTTCAATAGAAGTACCACTTTATTTAAGTAAAAAAGTGCAATTTGGATTTAATCTAAAACTCACTTATCTACTGTATGTTACTGATAAAACATTTTTGATTTAATGTTATTATTTCTTGTAACTTCTAATGCATAATTCATTTAAATTTAATTCTAAATGAATTGAAAATGGTAACAACAATTTTCTTGGTTTTTAGGACATAATGTTACGTATAAAGAAAATTTCTTCAAGTACTAGTAAAAGTACTAAGCTAAGAATAAAAAAAAAAGCTCAACTTGAAGCAAGTGTTTTATTAGAAGAAGCATTTTCTAAACAAAAATCTTGTTAGTGAGCGGGATTATAATTACGTAACCATATATCATCGGAACGTAGATACGGTTATTGTCGTATAAATAATACGACGATAACATCAACACTCCACGGTATCAGAATCCCGAGATGATAAAAAAATACGACCGTCACGATACACAATCCAATTCCTATCATCAGTTTTTTTTCAATTTTATTCCACATTCCAAGTTTTGTTTTGTTATTCACGTAATTTTTTATATTTTATATTGTGTATTTTTTTTATATATAATATGTGCTCAAGTTCGCAATGCGTCGAATGTTGAGCTCATTACTATAAGTGTTTGTTTGCTATTAGTATAGCGCCATTTGTCATTGTTAAATATATTATACTGTACTGTGTATTCTGGTGGTGGCTCCAACAGAGTCATTTAAATATTTAATAAAAACGTACCGATCAGTGATTTACAGTCAAAAACACAGCGTGTAAGTTTTTTGATTTCAATTATCTACCTACCTACTTGTGTTCGTGCACAACCTTGTGTGCGCCAACTTATGGACGTGATCATCGAGCATTCGCGGACATATCAGCTTCCGGCCACGACGCGTAAGTCCGCCAGCACCGGTGGTGTGTGAGAGGCCGCCTAGGTCGACCAGAGCATCACGGATTCAGGTACAAGTGTCAACGTTGCCTGCCTTAGTAATTAAGTTAGTTCATAAGTTGTGCTGGTATTGGGGTCAAACCAGCTTGTTCCGTCCTCTCGCCGTCCTGTGTCTTATAAACTGTTTCCCATTAATTCGTCTGTGTATGTTGGTATTCTTGTGTGTCGGTTGCAACTCATCTCAACCATCATTCCTGAGGATGGCAATGACGAGAGTGAAGTTGCCTATCCCGAGCGCCTAACGTGTTGGTGAAGTTGCCTAACCACGTCCCCTCACTAGTCTTATACAAATATAAAACAAAATATATTAATCTAATAATATTATAATAAAACGATTACTATATTATTAACAACCTCAATACAGTTTAGCGTAACCGCCCAGCGAGGCAACAAATCTAATAATAATAATAATTCTCAACTAAATAATTTTATATCAATATTTGAAACACAAAATAAAAGTTTTAATAATATTCCTGCAGTAGTTTACAAAAATGATAATATTGTTGAAAAAGACACTGAACAAGAAATTATTTCGAAAAATAACTTAAGTGATGATGATCTGTATGATATGATAGAATCAAATATAAAAGTAACTTTTCAAGATTTAATTGCTGGTTGGGCACTTAAAAATTGTATACCTCATTTAATTTTGAATGAATTGTTAAAAATATTAAAATCAAATGGCCATCCAGATATGTGTTTGGACTCACGGGCATTATTAAAAACCCCTCCTCTCACAGTATCAAGAAATATTTCTGGTGGCCAATATATTCATTTTAGCTTAACATCTGAGATTGTCCGTTTACTTATTGACACCCAATTATCAAATAAAATTCCAAATACTCTACAATTGATGGTAGGGATAGATGGTTTGCCTATATCCCGTAGTACTCAAAGTGAAATTTGGCCAATTTTAGGATATTTTTCTAATATACCAGGTAAACAAGTTTTTGCTATTGGAGCTTTCCACGGACAATCAAAACCAAAAGATTGTAATGATTTTTTACATGATTTTGTTGAAGAAATAATACCATTAATAAATGTTGGAATAGTGTACAATAACAAACATGTGAAAATTGTATTACATGGCATTATATGTGATGCTCCGGCCAAGTCGTTCGTCTTAAATACATTAGGTCATACTGGAAAAGTAAGCTGTTCTAAGTGTACCATTGAAGGAATTTGGCTAAGTAAAGCATGTTTCCCTATAATTGATGCCCCACTTAGAACTGATGAAAGTTTTAGAAAATATGAAGATTCAAGATATCACAATGGACCTACAATTTTAGTCAATATACCTAAGTTTTCAATAGTTGAGTCTTTTATTATTGATTACATGCATTTAATTTGTGAAGGAGTTGTACTAAAAATTGTGAATTTATGGATAACTGGTGTTAATAAAAATCCAACAAAATTACCCGATAATTTAATACAGGTTGTTAATAAAAGACTTAATTGTTTAGCCACATACATACCACTTGAATTTCAACGCAAACAAACAGAAAATTCTAGAATACATCCTTTTTCTCAAGCGTCACGTTGGAAAGCAACTGAGTCACGGCAATTTTTACTGTATACTTCTGTAATATGCATTAAAGGAGTAGTTTCAGATGACATATATAATCATTTTATAGTACTATGCGTGGCGATGAGGATTTTACTTTCGCCTTCAATGCACAAAACTTTTAATGAATATGCTAATCAACTTTTAAGATATTTTGTATCAACATTTCGAACTTTATATGGCATCCAACATATGACGTACAATATTCACGGTCTTATTCACCTAGCTAAGGAAGCCTTAAAGTATGATGAGTTAGATCAGTGCTCAGCATTTCCTTTCGAAAGTTTTATGCAACCACTTAAAAAGGATATTAGATCTCCTGTTAAACCACTACAGCAATTAGCTAGGAGATATATGGAAAGAAGAAATTTTTATGATAAAATTGCTTTAACCAAACATGATAATTCTGATGAAAACCAATTGAATGGTGATATACAATTATTAGGAAAACCCATGTTTAAAAATGGAGGTCCTTTAACTTCAACAACTAAATATCCACAATATAAACGAGTAAAAACAAACAATTTTACAATAGGAATAAATATGCAAGACTGTTGTGTTCAAATGGACAATAAAGATATAGTTATTATTGAATCTATTGCTACTTCCATATTTAGTGATTCCGAAGTAGTTATTGTTGGAAGAAAGTATAAAACATTATGTAACATTTTTGATTCACCATGTGAATCTAAATTTTTAGATATGTATTCTGTTTCAAACTTAGAGATGTTAAACGTTTGGCCGTTATCTAAAATAGAAAAAAAAATGATTTGTTTTAGATCAAACCTATCTCACTCTCAAAATACCGATATAGTGATGCCGCTTATACATCATACATAGGGATTTATTTTGTATATATATGGCTATGTAAATTTTGTATGCAAATAACTACCTAATTATATTTAATTATACTATCATGTAAATATTGGTAAAAAATTAATAACTATGTGAAAAAAATTATATATTTATACTATATATTAATATTATGTCTATTTATTTACTATTATTATAATAATTGTAAGTTTAAATCAGTTATATTATGCTATTTAAATTTAAATACATTAATATAATATAATAATATGTTTATGATATTTTTATTCTAGCATTAAATTGTATTACCATGCCTTGGTCAGCAGTAATTTTTACGGGGACCACTGAAAACGCTCAGCATGTACCAGCCAGTTGGTTTATCAAAAAAAATGAAAACAATGAAGGACATTGTTGGTGGCCTTATAACAAACATGATAATCCACCTGAAATATCAATTAATTTTTCTTCTTCTCAAATTAATAAAATGATTATTCAAGAAAGTGTTCCCAATGATTATGATGGGTCTTATTGGCCAGCCAAATGCATATCAACATTTGGCAAGTATTTTAGTTATATTATTATACCTATACCATTATGATTAAAATAAATATTGTATAATAATGTGTATAGTCATTAGTCGGGTGTATGGTAGATAATATACTTATTTCCTGCAATATGCATATATATTTGGATATAATAATGTATATGTTTATGTTTCTCATTCATATCCATATAGTTAGATATCTAACTCCAATAAAGTAAAGTAGCATTTAACATTATTTTAATTTTATTATTATACAATTTTAGATTCTGATGGGAGCAATGTTTTGTTCTATTTTTGACCAACTTCTTGTTATTTGTTTTACTAATGTTACTTTAAACCATTTGAATATATATTTTGTTTTCACTCTAGATAATATTATAATGGCCCGTAACGTAGCAAAAGCATTATCTGGTTCTGATTGTGAAACAAAAAATAATAATTGTGATAATGATGAAGAAATAAATACATGCAAAAGAAAAAAAAAGAAAAATTCAAAATACCAACAAGAATCCGAGGATGAGATTATTTCCACTTCAGAAACTAAATTAAAATTATATAAAAATAATCACATGAGTAAAGCTCAAAAGAAACTAAAAAAAAAACACGAAGTTGTTATGGATAATTTATTGAACATTGTGTCCAATGAACATTTACCACTCCATCCATTTGAACAAAAAAATAATTCTGCAAATAATAGCTTGATTCTTGATGTTGCTATTTCAAAAAAAAAAAAAAAAAACCGCTTTAGCGATAAATTCTATTGAAGCTACAACTATAACTAATAAGACATCATTAGTAAATAATTCAAATACAGTATTAAACAGTGAAGGTATATTTATATTATATCAATAACTCTTATTTACCTATATATAACCACAAAACAAAATTATATTTCAGATGATTCTAACAGCATCACTGGCACAACAACTGAAATTTCATCTAATGCATCTATAATCAATGTGGATAACGACAGTATTATAAAAAGAGTGTTAACTGAAAACAATTCTACTGATATTGAAAAAACTAGCACAATGACAGGTATACAAACTTCAAATTAAAAATGTTTTATAATTTATATAATAGAAACTACATATATAATCAGACATTAAATTGTGTGTTTTAGACAATTCTTGCAGCATTAATAGTACAGCTGATACTTTATTACTTTCTTCATGTAATACACTCACAACATTTTTAAATAATGATGATCATTTGAGAAATGTATCAACCAAAAATAATTCTTCTTTGAAGAAAAACAGTTTGGAGATAGGTATACAATTGCAATCTTACAGTTATAATAGAGAACCTAGGCTATAAGAATAATATTTTTATATTAATATATAGTCCTTTTATTATTTATAGGTGAATGCACTAATAATGATCTTGCAGAAGTATTTAATAACAGTGAATTATTTTTTGTTTTAAATGATGACAAAATATCAATGCAACCCATATCGAACTGTAGTACTAATGCACCAATTAATGGTATAAACTTATATATACTTAAAACTCGATAATATTATATTATCATTAATTTGTTTACATTATACTGTGTATCCTCAAAAACTGGGTAAACTTTATAACTCAATTACCTACATTACTCAGTACACCATACATATTTTTGAATTCTGTTTTCGGGAAATGAAACTAAACTAACAGATCATCAATATCCCGCAGACAGAATTCTAAAATATGTATGGTGTACTGAGTAATGTAGGTAATTGAGTTATAAAGTTAACCCAGTTTTCAAGGACATACGGCATTTTATAAGCAAATCTTTTGAACTACATAATTATTTACGTTCTAAATGTTATTAATGTAATGTATTTAACAGAAAGTTATATTGGAATTGATGACCATAATAATACAGCAAATATTTTGGACAATGATATTGCATGTATTATTGAAAATGCAATAAAAAAGCAACTAAGCCTATTCTTACCCAAGTGACAATCCTGCAAAAAACTTTGGATAAGGTATCTATAATTATTATGATTTTATACATATTGTTTTATATATTTTTGATTTTTGTACTTAAAATAAATGTTTAAAGTGTGTATTAGACATTAGTAGTGTACACATTTTTCTGCCTTGTATAGGTGATTGCCAATCAACAAATAACTGACCAAAAAATAAGTTTATTATGTGCTAGCAATAAGAAAATGAGGCCGATATCATGTCCAATACAAAAGTTGCCATCTTCATTAGAAGGCATTTTTCCATTGCAGAATAATGTACAAATAGCAATATTAAAAAGTTTTTTGGATTCCGACAAAAATTCTGAAATGGATATTGTAAGAAATTAATTTAATATTAGATAATAATTATGTATTTGTTATTTATATGTTTTGTATCTTGTTGTAGATAAATTATTTAAGGCATCAAATTATGATAAAAAATCCAAATGTGGAAAAAGTGACGAGTTGCAGGGCCACAGTTTCATGCTTAGAAGCACTCATCAGCAAACAATTGACTATGCAATATACATTTAAAGGAAAAGGCAGGAGGCTAAATTTCCATGATACTCCATTTTACTATTTAACTAAACGTTAGTTATTATAATGATACATTTTATAACATTCAATATTATTATTTCTTCCTTATTATCAATCTACAAAAAATACATTAATCAAAATATCAAATATACATTTTATTTCAGAAGCTACATCAGGGTTTCGCACTACAGATGAAGAGGAAATAAAGTTTGAATGCACCGTGGAAAACTTTGTAAAACACGCCAAGAGGGATGTTGAAAAGGAAAAAGCAAAAATAAATAACGAAGAAAATGCTAATAATAATTAATATGATTTTCAACAATTTTTTTTTTCAAATTAAACAATACCTTTTTATCTTAATAATAATTTTTTTTTTTTTAATACAGATTTTATTATATTTGAAGATATGAATTTCTGATTTAGGTCTCAAACCCATACTCAAACATATTTTATAAAACAGAATTTAACCTTCAAAACATCTTATTTTATTAATTTAAATTAAATTAGTTAGAAATTCAGGAACAAATTTGGGAACATATTTATTTACTATAGATACTTATTATAATATTGTTTTTCAATACTTATAACTTTTTTCCTTTTATTTTTAATTTAGTCGTATAAATAAGAACTATATTAGGTATAAATGAAGTCAATTAAATAATTGTAAAATTAACTAAAAATACAGATTTTACCAACTTTGATAATAATAATTAAAAAAAAAAAAAACCAAAGATGTAAATAATTAAACAATTTTTTAATAATTCAAAATCTAATCTTCTTTCTTTTTATGAAGCAAACATATTAATTATTACTTCAGAATCAATATACCTCTTTGAAAATTCATCAGCACTAAATCATTTAGTCTTGTCTCAACTGTAGAGTTCCTTAAATACGGCTTTATTCTTTTTAAAGTAGAAAAACTTCTTTCGACTGTTGCAGCTAGTTGATACTGGTAATAAAAATAGAAATTTTAAAAAAATATTTATATTTGGAAACAATTCTTCTGGACACTAAAGTATTGTATCCAAGGAACTTTTTGGAATACAATTTTTTTTATTGGACCATTTTTGATTACAAAATTCAAATCCATTATCAAGTAATTTGTAATTTTCTGTAATCAAATCTTCATAAAAAGTTATTGCTGGTTTTAAGTCATTTCAACAAAAAAAAAAAAAATTAATAGTGAATATAGAGAATACTAGCTACAATCATGGTAGAATGTACACAGGCGCGGATACAAGGGGGGGATATGGGGGCTGAAGCCCCCCCTTAGACTAGCCTATAGATAAGTAATTCACCAGAGCACTTTCCTGGAACGTGCCATTTAAGAGTTTAGGACGGTCCTGCAATGTTAATATTCAGTATTCAAAATTGCCATGGGACCAGTGGAGGCACTAGTCCGTCACCATATAGGAACGGTCCTGGACCATTTTGATCAGTTTTGGCACTTTTCTGATACCAAAATTGCTACCCGGGATATGTATAATTGAGCATGAAAGAAGCCGAAGTGCCGTTTATAGAATAATATTAATAATAATGATACACTGTGTGTATATCAAATATTGACATATTTTTCATCAGAAATATTTTAAACTCAATGAATTGCATTGCATATTTATAGAAAGACTATTTAAAATTTAATACTGAAATTTACCATTAATACTAAACAAAAACTACATAATAATATAATATAAGTTAAAACGAATTATTATTTTTACTTCTTATTTCCTGTCGATTCATTGCAAAGAGCAGTCGTCGTGTTTTTCTATATGACTAGTAAGTAATACTTTTGCCATTACTAAAATTGATAGACTTGTTTACTATAATTATTTACTAAAATGTCAAAAAAAATCACTGATGATGATGTCTTAAATATTTTAAATGAGTTTATGGACGATAGTGGTTCTGAAAAAGATGATGACAAATCAGATGGAGAGGATAGTGTATTCGATGACGATAATGATGATGTTGATAGTGAACCCTCATTGACTGAGCTTCAGCCGATGGATTTTAATCTAGTGGAAATCATTCAAAATAATTATAATGTATTACGTGAAGATGAGGATGTATTAGCTCTTCCTTTAAATGAAAATATTAATTCAAGTGAACGAGAGAACGATATTCAAAGTGATGATGAGGTTTTAAATAGTAGTACTTGGGGATTTGACGATTTGGACGAAGAAACTGAAATTGGTATAACTGAACCGTCACGAAATACCACTCCGGTCTCTCACAATGTACAAGCTCAAAAGGGGAGAGTAAATAGACAAGTAGATTTTACTCAACTGCCATGGTATAAAAATAATACGTTACCCAAACCTCACAAATTTACATCAACATCTAGTATGTCCAACAATATAAATTTTCAGTCAACTGAATTTGATATTTTTAATTTTTTTTTTCCAATTCAAATGATCAAATTAATAAAAAAAGAAACAAATAGATATGCATTTACGTGTATCAGATCACTTCGAAGAAAAAATGCTTTAAAAATCTAATTGTATTTGGCAAAAATGGAACCCGTAAAAATATCTGATAATATGCATTTTTTCAATCATTTTACACATGTGTATAATCCCAAAACCTCATCTTAAAGATTTTTGGTCAAAAAATCCATTTATACATAGTTCTTTTGCATCAAAAATAATGTCAAGAGATAGATTTTTGTCAATTTTTCGATGTTACATTTAAATAACAATTCTAATTATGTCTCGAGAGGAAATAATAATTATGACCCTTATTCAAAATACGTCCTTATGTTGATTATATAAATAAAAAAATGAGTGAAACTTATCAAACAGGCAATTCAAAAATTTAACAATAGATGAAGGAGTTTGTCCATTTAGAGGTCGAGTTCATTTCAAAGTATACATGAAAAATAAACCTAACAAATACGGAATGAAATTATATATTTTATCTGATCCTTTGAACGGCTATACATTAAAATTTGAAATTTACTCCGGTAAAAATGATACAGATAATTCAATTACTGCATTATTTGATAGACTTTTATCTGAATATTATTATAAAGGCCATACAGTTTATATGGATAGATTCTACACCAGTCCGACAGTTTTAAAATCATTATGGGAAAAAAATACTAATGCCGTTGGAACTGTTATGTCAAATCGTCGAGGATTGACTAAAGAAATTATAAAAGAAAAATTAAAAAAAGGAGAAATGACATTTGCTAGACAAGGACCACTAATTTGCATAAAATGGAAGGATACACGAGATGTATTAATGTTATCAACTGTTCATAATGCTGATATGACACCCGTAACAGTAAGGTCTAAAATAGGTCCTATTGAAAAGTTTAAACCATTAGCGATTGTCGATTATAATTTGAATAAAACCGGTGTTGATCACGGTGATCAAATGGTTTCTTATTATCCTTTTCAAAGAAAAACATTGAAATGGTGGAAAAAAATGTTTTTCCATTTGTTTATGATAGCTGTTGTAAATAGTTTTGTATTAAAAAAAAAAAACTCATCAAAAAACTACTATACGAAATTTTATTATAAATTTGGGTCAACAATTGTCGGAAAAAGCAGGAAAGCATACAAATAACGAAAGAGTTAATCCCATAGAAAGTTCAGTTCAAATAGACTAGTCGGTCGTCATTTTATTACAAGAATTCCATCTACACCTTCAAAGAAGAACCCTAGGAGAGTTTGTAAAGTGTGCGCCTATAAAGGGAAATATATGAATGGTATACGAGGAAGAAAAGAAACTCCTTACTGTTGTAAAATATGTGATGTACCATTATGTGTTGATCAATGTTTTGAAACTTATCATACAAAACAAAAGTATGGGTTGTAATTATTATATTTAATTTTTATTTGTAATAATATTGATTTTTTTTAGTTATTTAGCACTTTATTATGCTGGTCGACTTTTTTTTTTTATGTTAAAAACAGTACATTTTGATAAAATAATTATATGAATAGAATAATTTACTATTGTGTGTTGTATATTTAATTATATTAAATAATACCTGTTTTGTTAATAGGTTTTTTGTTTTTCAAAATCGGTTAATACTAACGAAGTAATAAGTATTTGAAAAAAGTTAAAAAGGCCGTAGCCATTTTCCTCCAAAAACGAAATACCGTTTTCCTCCACTGTCCATTTTCCTCCAAAAAAATTTTTTTTGATCATTTTCCTCCAATAAATAAAATAATAAAATCGTTATTCTTATCAGAATATTAAATTAAAAAAAAAAAATAACAAATCAAATATTTAAATTTTAAAGTATAATGTGTAATATTATAATAATACACCGTACGCGCTGAACTTGGCAGGTGGCTAAAAAGAGAAATATATAATAAAAGTACTCACGTCAATAAAAATGCATCAATTAATAAATAAAATAATAATAAAAAATTAGTTAATAAAAAGGGATTGGGTGATAACGCAACCAGACATATGTAAAATATAAAATATAGTAAAAAGATAATGAATATAATAAAAAAGTATGCATGTCGATAAAAATGCATGAATCTATTAATAAAATATAATTAGTTAATATATAATATGTAAAATAAAAGATATAAAATATAGTAAAATCACTGCAGTAAATAATATTATATTTTCTTATAATTATAAGACATCTCAGCAACAAATGAATACCTGTTGGAAGAAAATAAAAATTAGATATAATATGAATAATTATTTCACTTTTTGTAATTAGGTACATACCTAGACATTTCTCCGTTTTGTAATTTGATAATTGCATCGTCGATTGCTCCACGACGCTTGTTTGCTCGGTAATCCTTTGATTTTTTTTTGGAACATGTATACTTCTCATTTTACAATAAATATTTGTTTGAGTTTGCTTTATGATATAAAAAACCACATAAATATATTAGACTTTTCTTTATAAAGTTTTCTTTGAAATGAGAGTGGAAAGACTCGCATGCATTAGTGGTTCTTGATAACGAAGAAGACGATTCTGCCCAAATAACTGGCGGAAATATAGAATTTCCGAAATATACGTACCAGTTAAATAATCAGCGTACTGACTCACTCTTTGATCGTTTGGTATAATACTCATAAAATCTTCAATAAAACATTTGGAAACTTCTGTGGACTTAGAAATGAGTCCAAACGTGTTTCTTATCCAAGACCCAATTTCAGAGTTTTTTCCTTATAGTATTGAACTAAACCGAGATTTTGGATTTTCCGAAACCATGATTGTGTCAGGTGAAATCTACAGCCAACTATTAGGTATCAGGCCATACTGTAGAAACAGCATCATGAATAGCTTGCTCGAAATCAATTGTGATTGATTTTGGGTTTATTGTCAATTTTAATTCAATGCATTTAAGTATAATATGGTTAAATGTATTAATATATGTATCAGTGGATTTATTAACTAGAAGACAAAACACAACAGGTATATAATGTCCGTTTTTAAAGCCATGTATTGTAAACATTTGGTTAAAAATGTTTAGCACTGTATGTAAATGTAGCATCGCAATAAATATTTCAGATTCATAAAAATTTCAAGTTTTGGTAACAAGAAAATATTAACACATTTTACTATCATCATTAACTAGTAAAAATTGTTCTTCAGAAGTAGTTTTAATATCCATATTGTTGATTGCAAAATGTACCTCTTCAACATTTTTCGGCAGGTTCGGCAGCAAAGATTGACGGGCAGTATAAATATTTTTCCTGATTTATGAATATCGGTATCATCAAAAATTGAACAGTCGGCAGAACTTTGTCCTAATTCCTTAAGTATCACTTTTTCGGTCGTGAGAATAAATCGTCAATTGCTTTTCGCTTACATGCATTATTCACTATTTGTCGATTTACTTTTTTTGGCGATGGTAAATGATTATGTACATTTTTGTGTAACTCATCGGCTACTATTTCTTCATTTTTATCAGTGTATATAACTGCTTGACAAGTCGTTAAACAACATCGCCAACGTGATAATTCAGATTTTAACTTATATGCTAAGAAATACTTGTAACTATCACGAATTATCAAAGGTTTTCCTCGAGAACTTTCAACGAACGTCGCTTTTTCAGACATGTTAAAAATTAAAACTTGCTAAACTATAAAACACGTAATAGACACTATCGGCGTACGGTAAAGTCGGGTAAACTACTAAAAATATAGTCTTATTGATACGAGTATTTAGTATATTCGTGTGTCTGTTTATCTCAATGTGTTTAATCATAATAATCAGTGACAATTGTATTGATGATACACAATATAAATATATACGTATATACCCATATGTTGTTTGTACGTATCTTTATTAGGCTTAATCAAAGTTAAAATCTACTGTTATAAACCGCGTGTGCTGTGGAACACTTGGACTAGCGTTTTTCCCTAGCCGATAAAAACGCGACAAGAATTTAATCAACAAATACGCGCAAAATGTAATCTAGCCATACTCTATTTTTATAATAAAAACACTGACTAAAATATTGGAGGAAAATAGACATAATTTTAGTCAAAAATAATGTGGAGGAAAATGGAAACCAACCTTTTTTGTTTTTGGCGGAAAATGGACAGTGGAGGAAAACGGTATCTCGTTTTTGGAGGAAAATGGTCCCGCCCGTTAAAAACGCCCCGTCCACTATAAATAACGCCCGTCAAAATGCGTAGTCCATAACAGTAATATAGGTATCACGCGTTATGCGCGTGATCCGTCTCGAATATGTTAAATACTAAAGAAAAAGGGTAACTAATAATATAATAAAATGGTAAAACAAAATGTGGTAACTAGCGTTGCTGTATTAGGGTAATAATTGATGAATATAATATATGTAAAAAATTCACAGCAACACGTAAATATAAAATAATAGTTTCATAAACAAAAAAGATAATAATTACGGCCCTTGTGGCTCAACAATATAAAATATAATAAATTAAATTGCCAGTTTGGCACAGCCAATAATAATAATAATAACAGTATCAACAGGCAATAATAAAATAATAGGTAAAAATATAAATAATAATAAATAAATAAAAACTCACAATTTGTGGAGCACTGCTGGCCAGCCGCTACCTAAAAAAGCCTATATAATAATTGCACACACACACGAAATAATTTAAATAACACACAAAATAAATATATGACAGGTACAATTATTGTCTTAATAAAAAATCACAAATTATGGCGATTAACGCGCTTACACAATGTAAATACCAAATGTAGCGATTCGCGCTTACAATAAAATAAATAGGTATAATATAAAATATGGCGATTAGCGCCAATGAAATATAATAATAATAAAAAGTAGCGATTCGCGCTCACAATATAAATAATAAAGGTTGGCGATTAGCACACACTATATATAATATAATATAATAATAAAACAAATTGACGATTAGCGTCCAAGCAAATACAATAATAAATGTGGCGATTCGCGCCCACGACTTTATATTTTCCACAAATAAAAAACCAACAAGGCGATAAAAATGCGTTTATGCGTAAACGCTGGAGAGAGACTGACTAACAATATAAAAACGTATGCCTTTGGCTATGGTAATGATATAATATAATTGATAATAATTGGACGATGGCCGTTAGCTCGTCGGCAGGTAACTTACATAATAATTCACGGCGACAATATAATGAACGAAGATGACATGTAAGTATAATAATTACGGACACATAAAATAACCAAACAAAAATAACGGACGGCGGACAACGGACGATAAAGCGGTGTTGCATAACATTATTAAATAGGCATCGTGCAAGTTGTAATGCAGCGCGCTCCGTGGACTATTGTATAAGTTTTGGAGGGTAATGACCAAGGTGTATTTATCAGGTGTCGACACTCACAAACGCCGCCCGTTGATGAAATGAACGAAATTATTACTCCACTTGTATATTCCGCTAGGGAGCGCTGTCTACCCTTAGAGGGCCGATTATTTTCAAAATGTCCCATGTTTAATTTGAAATTTCGTATTATTTAATATTTATCCTATTATTTATATGAAATGTGAACTATTTTATTAATATTTATATGTGCAAGTGTTAACGAGTATATCTGTTGGCTAAATTAAAACGAGGTGGGTGGTGTGAATTGTTAAAATAAAACAATACAATAATAATTAATATAGGTAGGTATTATATTATTTATATTATATTTTATTACTATTAAGCATTAAACAATTCTTGAAATTTTTTTTAATCGTTTTTCTGTTTTTTTTTTTTTGTTTGAGACCATTTCGTTATGTTTTCTTCAAGCAAATATCATCCTTGTATTCAAATAAAACTTCACAATATATTTTGTTAACTGATGCTGACGATTTGCACAACCAACTTTTGTTGAAATGCCATGCACGCTTATTTCATCCATAACTAGAGAATTTATAAGAAATAAACATTATTTTTACAAATATATGGGCATAATACAATTGTCTAGGTAGTTAAATGTTCTGTACTAACCATGATCCAAAATATGTTTATTCATTTTATAATTTTTTAGGACATGAATGATGGTTGTTTCTAAATTATAAATAAGTTCCATTAAGTTTTCTGTTGGAATAAATAAATGACCTTCATTTCGCAGATTAATGAATCTTTCTTCATCAGTGTTGGGAATGTTTTGGTTGTTGCTTGAAACAATTGAATTAAAACAGGTTGTACAGTTTTTAGCTATTGAATGTTTTTTTGCATTTCGTGCAACATAACCAACAAAATATGTAAGTGCACTTTTATCAATATTGCTTTGGTTTTCATTTTCAAAATATAAATGATCACTCAACACTTCAAATTCACAGTTAACTAATAAATTGTCTAATTTAATTTCTAGATCAGCTTTCTTCTGGATGTCTTCTTCATTAGTAGGTTTAATATCAATAAGTGTCTTTAATATGTCCCCACCACTTACATTACTGCCCCTTGGGGGCTTTATTAATGAGTAACAAGACATTAATCTATAAATTTGAACAAACTGCCTTGGATCTGGATGTTGGTTGGATCCACATGCTTGACGTACAATACCGAAGAAATGCTAAATACACAGGTCAGTACATTGATTAACATAATGTATGGTTTATTTGTATTTAAATTACATAATTAATTATTTCTAGCACAAAGTATAAAAATTTACCGTAACAACTATAAACCTTTTACTCAATACATTTAAGTGATCAAAATAAGTAAATACTTTAAAAAATTGTACCTGTGACTTATCTATAATGAATTTTATAAATTTTTATAATTGTTAATATCATTTTTTATATTATACAAAATTAATAGGTACCTCTAATGTATCTTGATTAATTCGTTTCGTCATTAGATATCTATAACCCACATTCTGACTCAAAAATTGAATTAGATCCAAAGTCCCTTTTATAGAAACTATCAAACCTCTTTCAGTTTGACTGGTAAATCGAAGATTTTTGTCTTGAATTTCAAGCATCCAAGTTTCAATATAGTTTTTAAAGTCACTGAGTATCTAATTAAAAAAAAAAAAACATATTTCTTTTAATATATTTTAGCAAATATGTATATTATCTACTTTGTTGCTATTAGAATTTAGGTCAGCTTGTAGACTGTGTTTTCAGTATTTGAATTTAATACATCTACTAAATCATTTATTTTTCTTATAAATTTTACTGTAGGTTCACAACCAATGAAATTTTGTCTCCTCTATTTAATAATTCTTCCATGCAATCAGCTACTGTTTTACTGAAAAACTAATTCAAATACACATATCTATAATTTTTTGAATACTGTTAAATTGTAATACACATTTTGTTAGATAACTCACAACCATGGCCATTTTAATATTCATTTTTTGGAAATGTTGAGGGAACAAATGATCTTTTGTTAGTTTGTAACAAAGTTTAATATGTTTTAGTTCATTATGTTGAACCAAATATTTCCAATACTCAAATTTTATGTAACCTTCAGGAGTCTATAAATAGATTTATAATTTTGAAAGAAGATTATTGTAAATTAATAACTGTATCAATAGGCTTTTTATTTGATTGATAAATATAAATTATACCCTACCTTCAGGATTTTATTTTTAAGTATTCCTGTCCACATAGTTTTAATCAAATGTGGAAAGTCGGATATAAACCATAACCTTCTTTCAGAATCCATTGGATGTTGACAACTGACATTTATATTTGTTATACCAAATGAGTTCCACATGCCTCTATTCCAAAGACCTCCATCAGTAACAACATTGTGTACTTTAAATCCTGATATTTCTAACAGTATCACTGCTTCAACTATAACTTTTGAAGAACTTCATTAGGAGCTGCACCTTTACTTAAAAATGCTCCAATTGCTTAAATCCATGGTCCTTGATATGGTTGATACATGAACACTAAGGCATGATCGTTTTCTTATCGTTCTGGAGTATATTTACCCAAGTCAACTAGTCCATCAACATTCAGAGTAGATTTATTAAATGTCACTGAAGGCGAAAGTGACATCTCATCTAGAAGTAAGCAACCTAAAAAGTTGATTTAAAATCATTTTTTTTTACATTTAATTGTTTATGTGACAAAATTACCATGACGCTCTGCACTTTTGATATTTTAGATTTTTCTCAAGCATTCGGAAAGTACTAGTATGAAATCCATAAGCTGGTTTAATTTTTTATGTACCGTTGTAAAGTCACAGTTGATGGTAAAGGCAATATTTTTTCCCTATACATCTTTTGATATAAGCAGGACTTTTAATTTTCATCAAAATACATTCGTACACCCAATTAGTAGTATATCTTACACCATGACGGATTGGGGCTGAACATGCTTTAAAGCACATTTTAATAGCTTCTTGCTGCTTTTCAGGAAGGTCCTTAATCAAGCAGTTTACTTTTTCTTCTTTTAATTTTGAAAAACTTTTTTTTAAACTATGGATATTAGTTTCCATAATATTAACCTATTTAACATTTTTGAAAGATTACAAATTTTAAAAACTTTGTAATAATTCTAAAGTATCTAATTATAAATTACAATACAAGATTACCCTTTTAGAAAGTCTACGTGGTTGTTGTGGTTTTTTGTTATATAATTTTGATAACTTCACTGATACAAATTTTATTTTACTTAAATATTTATTTTTGTAAGAACAATGTGTGCATCTAGATTCTTTCCCTTTGATGCTTAATAAACATCTGGGAGACCATTGTTGTGAACTATTTAAGATGAAACCGGGGAATAATTTCATATTTTCTATTTTAGTTAACAAATTGTCCACGTCATCACAACTATCAACATTTGTTTCAAAACCTATGTCATTGCCTCTTATGAAACACTATATTTATAGGAAATGTAACAATGTAACATGGTACTTTTTGTGCATATTAACTATCAATATTGTACGAAAATACCTTAGCTGTTGTAGGAGAGTAATAAATTTAACACATTTATCATTGAGAATTCCATTGATGTGTGTAAATATAGTTTCCTCAAAACCATCGGTATGTTACCTCCACATTGGTCCAGGCAATTTAATATTTTTTCCATTTAGATGAATATTAAATGTTACTATATCTTTTGTTTCAGATGATTGTTCAGTCAGAAAGTTATTTAATTCAGTAGATGTATCTTCATAAGACGATGGAAGCAATTCTTTAGAACACTGATAAATAAAATGTATTTATTTTATTTTAGCATTGAAATTTATTTAATTGATTATTATTATTTAAAATTATAATCTTACATTGTTAGAACTTGACTTTATTCTTTTTTCTTTAACAAAAGTTATTGTTCTCTGAACTGGGGGTTTACGTTTTTTCAAATTTTTTGAGCTTAAATATGATGGTAAATTTGGAAATATGCAAGGGACTGCTTCAAATTTCAATTTGGGTCTAATGAGTGGGTATACAATTTCACTGCCATCTGAATCTATACATACTTTAGTTGTATGTATATCACTAGGTGTAAAATGAAGTTGGCATACTCCATCTTTAATACTTAAAGTTTTATCTGCTCTTGGTACCTATTTTTCTATTCCAAATATCAACCATGTTCTACAAAACTAGACCATATTAAGATTGGCTCATTTGAAAACCTAAATTTTGGCTTTCAAATACTAATGAAATAAAGAATATTAAATAATCAAACAAAAAAAAAATACCTCAACGGTAAGGTATTTAAAACTTAATATTCGTTTGAAAACACATACTACAACAGTCAACAGACTGTACTAACAAATACTTAATAGTTAACATCTACAATCTACATATAAAATTGGTTTGTTGTTATACTAACAAGTAACAGTTAGACACTTATAGCTTTTAATATGACGATTTATTTATCTATTACCTCGGGGGGATGGAATATCGAAGGATATTTTTTTCCTTCATTCTGTAACCTTTTGCGATCAGTCAACAAGCAAGTGTTACAACTAGGTACAAAGCACTTGAGTGGCATTGTTTTTTTTTAAATTTATCAATATTGAGTATTAGATTCTAAGAAATTATAAAAACTAGTAAGCCAGTAAGGAAATGAAGTGTAATTATATTAAAGGTATCCGCTAAAAGAATTATTATAATATGTAATATACAGTGGTGTTCCCATAGAGTATACTACATATACGCCGTATACTCTCAAGATTTTTTTTCAATAATATCGGTATACTGAGTATGCTCTCAAGTCTCAATTTATTTGCGATTTTAACTCTCAAAATATTTTTACAAAATGTCAAAATTATAAATATAGTGCATACACTCAAATCATATACAAAGGAAAAAACAAAATTAATTTAATTAAGTAATTTTACCATATTTACGTCAATTATTTATGACTGAAAAAGTCATACTCTTTATTTTTTAGTATTTATAAAGATTGACGAGGTATAATTTAAAGAGGATTTGTAAAAAATCTATTTAAAATTGTTTACATATTATTAACACGCTCTTTACCGGCTTTACTCTTATATAACCAATAATAAAAATATTTGTAATGTATTTTAAATGTTTATATTTTGGTTTTTGATGATTGAGTATACTATTAAAAAAAATATTGGGAACACCTCTGGTAATATAGTGTAATGGTGAGTTCAATTTCGGCCAATGTAGGTAGTAGGTACCTATGTTATAAATATAGCATACACATTGATTTCGGCCCTCTGAGGGTAGCTAGCGCTCATGGTTGCAATCTCAACTGGTGTAGATTTTTCGTTCAATTGATAAGCGGAGTGTCGACACCTGATAAATACACCTTGGTAATGACTATCAGTTATCTTTATTACGAAATACGTAAACGAGATACAAATCACAAATCGTAGTTTTGGTATGTTCATTGTTAACCCAACGTTTAAAATATAATTTATACTAAAACATTTATTGTAATTTGTAAATAATAATTCGGTAGTATTACTAGGTATTTTTGTTTTTAACTTTTAGTCACGCTATGTCGAAAATTAAAAGTAAAAGTCACCAAATGTGCTGTGTGGTTAATTGTTCAAATAAACAAAGTAAAATTGAATCAATTAAATTATTTCGATTTCCATCTAAGCCTCATGACATTGATCAAAGAAAGAAATGGATAAATGCTGTTAAACGAAAAAAGTGAGCTAAAAGTAACTGTGATTGTTTTATGACATTTAAATGTCAACAATATAAACAATCTTTGTTAGAATATAGAAGGTTTACCCAAAAACATTGTTAAATAGTCATAATTTATTGTTTGTGCAAACAGTTTAGTAATGCTTTAATTGTGTTTATTTAATAGGTATTAGGTAAATTTGCTTTATATTATTATTAAGCAGGTATGCAAATTTTTTCAGTGCTGAAAATAAACAATGGGAGCCTACTTCCTATTTCAGAATATGTAGCACCCATTTCATTGGTGGTCAATATTCCAAACATCCTCAGAGCCCAATATACAGTCCTACATTATTTCCTACTATTTACAAACAAAGCAATTTACCAAAAGAGAGTACCGACCGCTTTGATCGTCACATTAAAAGATCCATCTACAATAACAGTACATCTGAAGTATCAAATATAGATTTAAATATTTTACATGAATCCGACAATTTACCAGAATCACAAAATAATAATAATAGTATTGTTAAAAAAGATGTAGCTATTCAATGTTCTTCAGTTATTGTGAATGATACTTTTGAATTTAGTTGTGAATTTTCTAACAACAGTGTTGGTACTCAAGCAAATATTGTTAGTATTGAAATTTTATACTTTAAACCTGTAATGGTAGATGCTAGTGTAGGTTGTATAGATTCAGCATTAGAATATTTTTGTGGTTACCATTTAATTAAAAATGAAAAACACTTAATTTCTATTGCTGGAATAAATCAGGAGATTTTTAATTTATTTCTTACATATGTTCCACAACGGTGCCATTCAAAAAAGAGCAAGGAAAATAGGCTATTATTATGTTTAATTAAAATAGAATTAGGAATAACATTTACAGAAATATCAATATTTTTCAAATTACATCATTTTTATCACGCATTTTTAAATCTTTGTTATCAATATTAGTGTCCAATACTAAATCATTTATATTTTGGCCAAACAAGCAGACAATTATTTCTACCTTACCAATGGCATTTAAGTTACATTATCCTAACTGTCGAGCAATAATTGATTGTACTGAGATAAAAACAGAGCAGCCTCCCAATGTTAATCAACGAGTGTTTATGTATTCAAATTATAAATCACCTTACACTTGTAAGTTTTTAATTGTTATTGCTCCAAATGGCATGATAACATTTATTTCTAAAGCTTATGGGGGTAGATCAAGTGATAGTTTTATAACTAATGATTCAGGATTTTTAAATTTATTAGAACCAGGTGATGAAATAGGTGATAAAGGCTTTCCAGGAATAAAAACTGCTGTAGGTGAAAACAACTCTATATTAGTCGTGCCTCCTTTTATGCACAATGGTACTTTAACTCAAGATGAAATTATAAATACCTACCAAATTGCCAGTGTTAGGATTCATGTTGAAAGGTCAATTCAAAGAGTAAAAATTTATAATATATTACAAAAAATACCCACAGAGTTATTAGAATGTATAGATAACATTATATTTTTGTGTTGTGTTATGACAAATCTACAACCACCTACAATTAAAGCATCACTTTAATCCTTTATATTATGTAAATACTATTTTTTCTTCAGTAATATTTTCTTGTAATAATAAATGTTTTTTTATAATATATATATACATAAGATATGTTTAAATAAATATTAATCTGTGTAAATGCCTTGTTATATATTTAATAGCTCAAAATATTCTAAGAGTGATTACTTAACATATTTAATAATGTGTAATAATATAAATAGGAATAATAAAAACTATACCTTGTTTAATGACATTTTGAAAACCAATAACAACTTTCTCACAATATGGTAGTTAAATATTACAAAAAAAAAAAAAATATTTTTTTAAAACTATAAGAAATAATAATCATAAAGTAGAAAATATTATAATAAGAAATATAATAAGCATGTAAAATAAAATTACATTAAAAAATATAAAATATACAATATGTAAAATAAAATAAAAATAACTTTTAACCAATGTATAGAATATAGTTGGACGGTTTTTGTGAGAAGATGGTCAAGTCAGATTTTATCATTTTTCGGGTTATATATGCATTTTGTAGAGAATTTTTCGTCGCGTCTAATGGTAGAACTGTAATTATTGCTATATGAATAGTTTTTATGTAGTATCCATGTGCGTAAACAGCCAAGTCTAAATCTAAAATAATTATTCGTGAGAAACTGGATATGTCAATATTTATAAACCGAAATTGGAAATACCGTTTTACGGTGTTTACTGTTTAGTGCTGTTAAGTTATTATTTTGTTTTAAGATTTTATATATTAATATTGTTGTAATTAAATTGTTTTACTACTCAATTCGTTAATCGTTTATACCTACTTTAATTAACAATGTGTTCAAGAGCCAACAAAATTTTAGCAATGACCAGTAAGTATTTAGTATAGATTTATTAAAATGGTCGTGTATTGTTAATTCATTGCTTTCGGTAAAACTTGATTTGAGTCTTATTACATGTTTTAATTTAATAATTAATTTAAAGTATATTATATTTTAAATAATATAGTACACTATATTATGACAATGATTGTAGCATTTATACAATATACATTCTAAAAAAAATTAATTATAATATTAGATTAATTTCATAAAAATGTTTATTAAAAATTTACAATATAGATGGCAATTGCACACAAAATATAAAATTTAAGCCAAATAAAAAAAAAGTGGTTTGCAGAAACCTACTGAATGATTTTATGAAATCTAAAAAAGAACATATTAATCTGGATACAAAATCCCGTATAACAGTAAGTAAATTAATTATTTATTTTATATTATTAAACTTAAATATATAGTAAATTAATAATCTTGTTGAGTTTTTTTTTACAACCCACAGTACTGATTAATTAGATGATAGATTTTGGTTAAATGGAATGGGATATAGGTCTGTTTATATTTTACATTAATAATTTTTTATTTTATTTTTACAGAAAAAGAATAGTATTACTGTATACCTTGTTTTATTTTTAAATAATAAGTACCTATATACCATTTGTCCATAAAATTAATTTCATACTTGACAAAAAATACTGTTTGATTGAAAACATTAACATAATTTAAATATGAATAGTTTAATATTTAATCATTATATAATTTTAATTGATTATTTCATTGAATTTTAAGGAATGGATAGAAGAAACATCAGCTGCTAGTAGTAATTTAAAACAAAACCCAGATGTAAGTTTTAGTAATGTGCCAATCATTTTCCATCATTTTTAGCTTTAATGTATAGTTTGTTTTCAATTGTATTTTTTTGTTTATTAATAACAGATTAATGATGTAAAATGTTTAGCAACTAATGAATAGACCATTGAATTAAATGGGGTAGATTATATCATTGAAATTAACAATGAAATAGAAAAAAGAATCGTACTCACCTTTATCAAAGGACATTGATAATATTATGGTTCAGGTTGGTTAATATTTGAATAAAAGGTACTTTGTTTTATAACATTGTTTTATTTAAAATATTTTATTTTTATGTTTTAATATTAAAATAGTTCAAAGGTTTCATTTAATTTCCCATTACTGCTTTAGCCTTAAACTATTATGTATGTTTGTAATCATACATAATAACATAATATGATTTTAATTTTTAATTATATTTAAAAAATTAAATATTCTAGGATAAAGATTTGTTTAATGGTGAAATTTACCAAGAAGAAGTATCAAGTAATATATTTCATATGGATAATATGCTGGGTTCGGATGATGGAGTAAGTATTGTGATGGGCACACCTGAGTCACACCATGTTACTGAAGAATTGCACAGTAATAACATGGAAGATATCGATGAAAGTAGAAGGAAAATAATAAGTATAAAAAATGATACTAGACAGTATAGACAGTATAGAAAAAAAAATAGAAATTATGGATTGGAGTGTACTACAAATAAAGGGAAACATGTCTTGGCTCGAACATCAGAACCTCTTTCTAACTGTAGAAATAACTGCTTAGCTAATGTTAATGATGATTTACGTATACAGTTATTTAATTTATATTGGTCTATGCATGATTATAACAGACGTAGAACTTATTTATCAAGTTTGATTACTAGCTCTAATAAAAAGGTTGTTAGAAAAAGAAGAGATACACCTGAAAAGCAAAAATCTAGAGAAAAGGTATTCCATTATGCAATACCAAAAAATGGAACAAATATACCGGTTTGTAAAGGGTGTTTTTTAAAAATCTTTGGTGAGAAAAAAGGGTTTTTAACAAATATTTGTAATAATTCCTTAACTTCTCCAGCAAATACATGTTCACCTGACAAGAGAGGTAGTTATCCACCTAAAAATAAAAGATCCACTAATGATATCAAAATGGTAACAGATCATTTGAATAAATTACCAGTTTACGAGAGTCACTATTGTAGACAAGAGACTAGCAAAAAGTACCTTCCTCCATACTTTACACTTCAAAGAGCTTATGAAGATTATAAAAAAACAGTAGATAAACCAGTAAGTCGTACCCTTTATGAAAAATATTTCAAGGCATCAAATTTCAAGGTTAAAAATCCTCAAAGGATACATGTGCTAATTGTGATAAATTTAAGATCAAACTTGCAAATAACAGTTTACAAACAGTTGAAAAAGAAATATTACTTGAAGAAAGAAATCACCATCAGAATGATGCTGAAGAGGCATATCAAACAAAAAGAAACGATATATCATCTAACTCAAATGAAAAATGTACTATTTCTTTCGACTTACAACAATGTTTGCCTACTCCAAGTTTAGAAAGTTCAGTGGCATTTTATAAAAGGCATTTGTGGACATACAACTTAACTGTTCATAATTCTGCTAATTCAAAAGCTTCATGCTATAAATGGTATGAATCAATAGCAAAAAGAGGTGCTAATGAAATTAGCTCATGCCTTTACCATTATCTGAACAATTTACCTAAAGAAGTATCACATATTGTAATGTATAGTGACTGCTGCCCCGGACAGAACAAAAATGGCATTATTATGTCTATGTGTTTATACTTTTTGGAAATTCAAAACACCATAAAAACAATAGATCACAAATTTATGGTTCCGGGACATTCTAGAATGGAATGTGACTCCGACCACGCAAGGATCGAAAAAACTAGAAAAAAATATCCTACTCCAATAAATCACCCATACGATTGGGTTCAGCTTATTCGTTTTGCTGGAAAAGATAAATTTTGTGTGCTTGAAATGGATCAAACCAGATTCTTTGATTTTAATACTTTACTAAAGAAAAAATATAATATTAAAAAAAAAAATGAAGAGGGACCACCATTTGTTTTTAAAAATGTTAAATGGTTACCCTACACTAAAGAAAATCCAAACAATGTTATGTATAAGAACTCGTTAGCTGAAGATGTACCATTTATGACTTTAAATATGATTCGAAGGAAATCAAACCCTACATTTACTGTACCTACAGCTTATAGTGGTCCACTGCCAATAACTCAAGAAAAAAAAATGATCTCATGACCTTATTGTGTTTTATACCAGATATTTATCATGATTTTTATAAGGGTTTAAAAACTTTAAATGATTTATGTGATCCTTTGATTTCAGAAAATGAGAGTGATTAACAATATATTTTAATTATTTTTATATTTTTTATTAGTATTAACAGTTGTGCAAAAGGTCTATTATATTTTACTGTTTACTATTTTACTTGATTCTTATTTTTTTTAAAAAACATGATTATTTGGTATGTAAATAATATTAATTATAATAATTAATAAGGAGGGTACCTAACTAGTTGACATAATTTCCTATGATTATAATATTATGATGTGCAATAATTATACTTATATTGTTACACAACAATACTACATATAAAATATTTTGATCTTTAATAGTTTTTATAATATAGTTTATTCCATTAAGCAAAATGAAAATTTATTTCACATTAACAAAAAGTTTTGTAAGATTTTTTTTATTGTTACTTATATAAATAAATAGTATGATGTCTATTGTTTTAAATATGTGTGTTATTTAATAATTAGATTTATGATAAGAGTATTAATAATCAATATTAATGTTTTAATAATTTAATTTATAAACCATAAACAATGAACTAGAAAAAAGGTAAGATGGTAAGGATGCTAATTTATATTATTTTCATAAAGAAGATTGTGATAAAATGGATAAGTCATGTGTGCACCAGTGGACAAGTCAGAAGTAGATTGGTAATTTAATTTTAGTCTGTGATAATATGGATAAGTCATTATGTGCACAAAGTGACAAGTCAGTAAAGTGATAAATTCTTCGTGTCATACTAGATAAGTCAACTAAAAATAACAAAAAATAACATTATATATAAATCTGTTTTCAAAATAATAACAATTTGTAGTTAAAAACATAATTTGGTAATATAAAATATAAAATACTATAATGACATTAATTAATACGTTTTTATCGTCTCCTGAAAAGTTGTGATTTTTGACTTGACCACCTTCTCACAAAAACCGTCCAGTTATAAACCAAAATTCAAAATACATTTCTCTTAAATAGAATTTAAAATAAAAATCTCCTAATTTCTGTATATATGTTTTTAAAAATATATCATCCCTGTTAACTACTATCAATAATGAATTAAAATTTTCAGAATAAATAAATAAATCACAATAGTCAAGACCACAGCAATACATTAATATTTGACATTGAGTAAAATAAATGTGGCTCTTTTTCAATTCAATAATATTATTAGTGCCTCTAATTAAATAACTTAAATTTAAGTTTCCCGTTTCATCAATAATTGGTTTATTTTGACATGTTATTGGGCATTTTATTTCTAATACTTTAAATGCTTTTTTATTAGACAATACAATTCCGTCAGGACTTGCACATAGCCAAGGAGTTAAAGTATGAATAACCAAACCACATTCAATTACGTCATGTTTGTATAAATGTATATACTTTTGTAATGCTATTTTTTCATTTTTAGTTCCATATTTAACATTTGTAAGACCCCTTCCATACATAGGTTTTTGTATTATTAAATCATTTACTAATTTTTCAAAATGTTTTAATCTTATTTTAACCATGTGTGCTCTACTAGCTGTTAATCTTGATGATCTTTCACTAAACCATATTGTAGAATTTGATTGTTGAATTGTAGATTGAAAAATATATGAAAATTGAATGTTAGTAATGTTAATATTATTTTCATAAAAAGTTATATGTACTTGGTTTTCGAAATTAAAATTGAAAGTTAATTTTTCTTTTTTCTGATTATCTAAACTATTATTGACTAGGAAAGCATATTTTTCAAATTCTAATGATTTAAATACATTTTCTAAAAGATCATTAATAACAGTTACAACTATTCTTTCACATTCGGTTTTTTTTTCTTTATTATACATAATACTAAATAAAGAAGGTACTTGAAAGTCAAGAATATTATTTGTCATGATAAAACTAGCAGGTGGATTTTTTGGAGGAAACAATTCTTCAATTCTTTTCCCTTTGGAATACAAATCTTTTCCAGCTTTTGATATTTTTGGTGCACTCCACTCACAATGATCACTAGTTTTTGAATGACTATCTTCAATATTAACATAGTGTGTCAATGCAAAAATATGTTTACATTTCTCTCCTAGACCAGCAGGGCATTGGCAAGATGCACTCACAACATTTCTATTAGTAGCATTTACCTATTATAAGTATAGAGTTTTAAAATATAATATGTTATTATTGTATACCTAGGTGAAAAAAATGTACAAAATATATTTTTATAGAATACATTTTAAGTACAAATTTTTGTTTTTTTTTTTTTTTTTAATAAATAAATAATTTCGTGTTTTGAGGTTTTTAAGTACCTACCTACTACGAGTCCTCAGCCCTATTTACAAGTATCAATAGTTAACTTACTTCTAATTTTACCAGGTATGGTTCTAGTGTAACATATGTTTGTCTTATGACATTACAACTAATTAGGCAAATGTGTTCTGAAGCGATTTCTTTAACATTGAAAACGTGATTACTTTCAACCAATTTTTTCCCTTTAAATTTTACGTTTTCCGAAAATTCACCAACATTAATATTCTTAAATCCCAAATAAATTATTATATGATTGTTCATAATTAACCGTTATTGTATAATGTAATTATATTAAAATACAAATAGGTAATAGGCAATTGTAATAAAAATAGCATGATAATAATTATTATTAGTATAGCATTAACAGGCAACAGCAAATAATAATCCTCCAAAACTCATATTTTTGTCTACTGCGCGCGCTAGTGTCAATTGACTGTTATCTGCACGACTGCACAGCGCCTATAATTCACAAGATATACAAATTATTAAACAAAATAAACTTAAAATAACGGCTGGTGCGCGCGAGTGTTTGCGTGTGTGTGTGTGTGTCGATCGGTGACAGCTATCGAAATCGGAACGCGCGTATAATATACCTAATAATGCTTATGCGGCGCCAACAACAAGTTAGAATGTAAAAAAATAAGGTCAATGTTACGATGCATATTTCGTAAGACTAAAATCAAAATTATAGTTTGCACAAATTTAAACTGCAAAAACGTAGAGTATACGGAAAAAGAGAAAGTAACTATACTAAAACAACATATTAACATAAAAAAAGAAACATGATATGAAAACTTAATAAAGCATTTTAAAATATAAATATTATTATATCCTATGATTAAGTTTAGTTATTCAGTTATTTAATTTGGTATGTGGGTAGAACGTAACGTTCGTGTGTAATGTTAATTAATTATTCACGAATTTGTTTTATTATTTTAATTGTATTAATCAAGGTGAAGGAGATTTAAATATTAAAAAAAAAATATATATATTAATATATACTATACTAACATACTTTATATTGTATTCATAATTGATTTAAATTTGATATAACTAACATTATTATTAAGTTACCAATGTAAAACTGAAATTGTAAGTGTAACTGAGTGCATTTAAGAAAAATTGTAAAGATTTCTGTCTTGCAGACATAAACCTTTTTTTTTTGTGGGGAGGTGTTATGGGCTATAAGATATCTATAAGATATCTACGAGATATCAAGGCTAAGTTAGTATGACTATACTTCGTATCAAGGGTAATGCGGATTCTACTATGACCATGACACGTGTCGGGATAGTAAGCGCACCAATAATTACAGTACACTGATGATGCATTTGAGATGTTATTGCACATTCTCAAATTCGTGTCTGAATTTGCAACAACAACTACAAGGACACCTGGTTTCACCCAGAAGGCGACAACACGACGTAAACAAGAGACGCACCACAATATATAAGGGAGCCCGAAGACCAGCAACGGCAGATGTACCAAAGCTATCAACAACTGAGCACTTTCACGACACTCAGCCACTTAGTTTGTTTGTTACATGTATTTTAATTATATGCAATAAAGACATATTTCGTTATTAAGTTAAACTTTCATTCAAATTAACCATTTGGATTCAAATCTGATACTGACATGCAACAGTCTAAATTTAATAATTCTTCTGGATATCTCATGCTATCAATATCCAACCAAATATTTTTCAGATAAAAATTATTAAATTGTATTGGATCTCTTAATTGATTATCTAATTTATCTGTCTGAAAAGCTACTATAACAAACAAAGGATTATGGACATTTCTATAAATATTTGTTATATCTTTGGTGAGTGTTTTACCAGTAATATTTCTATTTTCAATACACTGCCATGAATTAAATATAAACATATATTCATTTCTTTGAGATAATGAAGTTAATTCATTTATCAATTTAATTTTATTCATGTCATCATAAACTACATATGGAATCCTAATATTAAATTCATCAATAATAATTTTACCAGCACTTGGTAATACATTCTTATCATTTTTTTCTCTAAATAAAGCATCATCATCTGAATGTCTTAAAAATTATTTAAAACAAATCCACCTTTATAAACTGGATATTGTATATCTTTAAAAAATCCTAAACATAAATTTGATAATTTACCAACAGCACTAAAGTAACCACCACCTTAAATTTTGATTGAAATCCACAATTTATGGTTGGTCCACTAAGGTCTGCAGAATAACTAATAGTACCTTTAATCAAACTACATCTTCCAACATAATCAATTGTGTCTATTATTTTACCATGTTTTTTAACTTCAATGCGTGTAAATAAAAATGCAACAAAATTATCAACTAATATTATATTTGAACCCTTTGGATAATTAGTACCATCAGCTTGCAAAACACGACCAGAAAGTTGATATTTTGATTTTTTAATATTTAAGAAACTATTTTCTTCTTTTATATTAAAAGTTGTGATTTGAATTAAGAATTAAGATTTGATAAATATGTGGGTCCATATATCTTATCCTCCTCACGAATAATATCCTTGTCATATTTACCAAAAATACTTTCCATTTATGAGAACAAAATTTTAATAATATTTTTTAAATGTTTAATAAAATCTAAACACAAATGACCGCACATAGGAGGATCATTATAATTTTGAAACTCACCAGTTGTATAAAATAAATTATCTTTTCCCAAATATTTAACAACTTCTTTTGGTGGATTACAATCTCCATATGAATCAAAATATATTTTTTCTTATCATTTTTTACCCAGGCAACCCAATGTGAACCAGATTGCTCAGAGCTATTTAAATTTAATATTCCACATTCATTTTCCAAGGTTTTAATGGTAATTTATCTTTCATGAAACAACCTCTGAAATTCGAAATATTTTTTCCAAAACTTATTATATCATAAATAGTTAATGGTTTAATTTCTTTTTTTTTTTTTTGAATCCTGAACCAATTTGTAATGTTTTAATATTTTTGATATTGTTTTCCATCTCTTTATTATGCCTTTCCGCTTCTTCTTGTTTCTTTTTCTTGTCATTTGCGTTTATAAATGTATTAGCTACTGTACTTGCTCCTCCAGCTAAAGATAGCTGGATATAAGCAGGATATACTAATAATCTAAATAATCCTTCTGTTCCTTCATATATTTTTCCATTTATAATTAAATTATCATCTTTAAAATTCACTACATCTTTTCCAATCATATATTGTCTTTCTGGAGTATTGTAATATATTCCAAAAACTGAATCATTTATTCTTGGTAAATACTTTGATGGTATTGGACCTAATACTATAGTATTTTTTGTACTTGGAGGAATAATTTTCTTAATTGGCAATTAAGTATCTAAAGGTGACCTGATAGGTGAAATTATGTAAATTTATCATTATCGCTATTTAAACGTAATAATGCAGGCTTCTTATATGGAACCAACATTTTTTGGATATCTTCATCAGTTTTTATATTTATTTCTTTAACTTCATTTACAGCATTTACAATATTTTTTAATTCATTTTTTTTTTATTATTTTTTTTTATTTATAAAGTTTTCCTGACAAAATCATCTTAACTTAGTTATATAAAGTACAATTTTTGGCAATTTATAAAAAAGGTATTAACATAATATAATGTAATAATTAACTAGGTTGAAGATGAGCTACTTAGCTACTTTAGGACATCATGGGGACGACTACGTTTTAGTCTACGATGGATGGGGCTGACATTTAACCTGTAATGCTGTGGACCGCTTGCTTTGCATAGATGACAGAAGAATCTTGCCGATAGGTCCTTAATGTAGTTCTTAATAGTTTGTAAATTGAAGTCAGTGTGCAGGGCATCGTTTCGCACAAACCAAGGGGCATTTGAGATCACACTCAAGGACTTTGGATTGTAGAACTTGGATTTTATTTATGTGGGTAGGCGCACATTGTCCCCAGACCGGGACTGCGTAAAGTAATAGAGGACGAATGATTTGTTTGTATAGTAGATTGAGCATTTCCAGCTCAGTGATGTTTGCCGATTTATTAATGGGTATAAAATTTTTAAACGTTGATATCCTTGTTGGACTTTAGAGGATATTTGTGGGTTCCAGGTAAGTTTTTTGTCCAGAATGACTCCAAGATATTTAATGTTTTGTGACCATGGTATATTGTGTCCGTTGATTTTTAATGAATTATGATTAGTGGGTCTGCGAAGTGGAAAATGACTGCTGTGCTTTTGGTCGGATTTAGAACGATTTTCCATTTTTGCGCCCATATTTGTATTACGTCAAGATGAGTTTGGATATTTACTATTACATTTTCGATTTTATCGGAACTAGAATAAATGACTATCGTCCGCATATAAGGCTATTTCCGTGTTCGTTGTTGTAGGAAAATCTGATATGTAAAGGTTAAAAAATATTGGAGATATTTTTGAGCCTTGTGGTACTCCTGCAATAATTTGTTTGACGTCTGAATTTGTGCCATCTATTTGAACGGTAAAACTACGAGAGTGGAGAAAAGATTTGATGATGTTGAAGATTACAGTGGGTGTGTTAAGAAATTTTAATTTATAAAGTAGTCCGTCATGCCAGACCTTATCGAACGCTTTAGCTATGTCAAGAAAGGCCGCTCCAGTATGTTCTTTTGTTTCGAATCCGTTGTTAATGTGCTCTGTAATACGTAGTAGTTGCTGAGTTGTGGAATGGTTTGGTTTAAAACCAAATTGGCAGTGAGGAATTGCATCAGTTGCATTTAAATGACTAATAAGTCTGGTGTGAATAATTTTTTCGAAGATTTTTGAAACAGACGATAGTAAGCTGATGGGCCTGTAATTGTTTGGATCAGTATTATCTTTGCCAGGTTTATTAATCATAATTATAGTGGCCAATTTCCAATTAGTGGGAAAGTAGCTCAATTTTAACAGGGCATTGAATAGCGCTGTCATAAATAGAACTGCTTTATGGGGTAGTTTTTTCAATATAGAGTTGGTAATTAGGTCATGACCGGGTGATTTACGGTTTGGTAATTTCTTTATTATTTCTGAAATTTCTGTTGGGTTAGTGTATGGAAAAATGTTTTACGGTAAAATTTCAGGCTCGCTTAGTTTCTGAGACACCAAATTAATAGTTGCACTATCATTTAAGTCGTTAAGTGTGAATATATTTTCTAAAGTGGTAGCAAACAAATTACATTTTTCATATACTGTATTTATAAAGTTGTTTCCAGATTTTAGAGGCGGAATTTTGTTATCATTGGGCTTGATTAATCTTTTGGTCGCTAACCAAAGGTTTGAATCAGTGGGATGTATTGAAGATAAATATTTTTGATATGAATTTATTCTATGTTCTTCGAGTAGTAGTTTTACTTTTTTGGTAAGGAAATTTAGCTTCTTGCGATCTTCTGGTCTTCTATGAAGTTGCCATTGTTTTCTTATATAGTGTTTGTTCTTTATAATTTTTTGTATTAATGGGGTAATTTTTGAGTTGTAATTTTGACCCAAAGTAGGTTTTGAGGGTATTGTACACTATTCTGCCGCATAGGAGATTGTTTCATGAAGGTGAGAGATTGCTGCATCAGCCAGTAAAGTATTGGAGATATTCTTGGGAATTGTTATATTATCTGAAACGTATCGTTTGAATTTATCCCAGTCCGGTTTCTCGTTTATAAGTTTGCGAGTTGGTTCAGATTGTATTAGTGATGCACCAATCAATATTTTAACTCGCAAATGATCCGAATCCAGTTCGAATAGGGGTTCTTGATTAATTAATAAAGAAGTTGATTTAAGTAAAACAACGTCTAAAATGTCTGGGCTTTTGTTAGGATCATAAGGGTAATGCGTGGGATTATCAGGTGCCGAGATAATCGCTGGGGAGTTTGATAGGTATTTATATAATTTTCTCCCATTTACGTTTGTTGTGTTGCATTTCCAGTTCAGGATCTAGGACATTTTGGCGTGGCCGTTTTGACGTGGCCGTTTTGGCATGAATCTATTTTGACGTAAAGCCGTTTTGGCGTAAATGTCTCAGGTTATTTATAGTATAAAATAAAAATAAATAAAATAAAATTATTTGTTATTATTTATTCGATTTAAAAAAATTCAGTTGATCAAAAAAATTTAAAAAAAATAAAAAAAACATTATTTTTGTAAAGAAATATTATGTGCTACACCTCTTAAATATGTTAAAAGGTCTCGTGAATCTGCTTCTTGAACTATTTTTAATAGACGTTTGTCTGTGTCCATATATTTTTTGAGCTTTTTAGGGGGACTCCTTCCTGATTCTAATTGAAATAAATATGTATCTCTTCCAGCTTGAATCTTTTTTAAGCAAGTGATAAATGACCATAATGTAGGATGAACCGTTCCCATTTCAACATTTATTCTACGGTTGGCAGCCTCTGCATGATTATTTGTTCTGTGTATACCATTTAGTACTCGTTCGTATAAATTCCAAATTGATGGAGGAAATCTAGCAGGTCTCCGTCCACGTCCATTTCGATTTAATCTTCCGATATAATTATCTTCAAACCATTCAAGCAAGGGCTGAAGTTCTTCTGGTAAATATGCATCTAATGCGTCGATTGCCATGTCAATATTGTTGATGCAAACAAATGCAATTGCAATTATCATTTTAACATGAATAGAAAAATCTGCATCGTTATTATATTTTGATATAAGATGCAATTCGCCAATTTTTTTTTTGAAATTTTTTGTGAGATGAAAAAAACAACCATAAATAATAATATTTGGGAAATGTTTTTTCACTGCATTTATTACAGCTAATTCGAAGTCTAATGAAATTGATGTAGGATTTAACCCAGGACATAAATTTATTAAAATTTTAAAAAGTTTTTCATACGTTTTTGTATATTTATCAGGCAGTAATGCATATATAATAGGGTGTATACCATTTAAATACTCGGCAAGTATGACATACACTTGAGTAAAAAGTGGGGGTGAAATTTTAAAAGTCCCATCTCCTGACCATGTCTTAGAGTTTCGTAGAATATCCAAATATCGACGTCTTCCAAAAATTAAAATCCTTTCTGCCCCAGGACCACTATCAGCTAATAAAAATTGTTCTTCATGCCCTTCAGAAGGTGAATACATTTTATACACTTCATGTATTTCTAAAGTTATAAGATCCTTCGGTGCTTCAGGTACAGCTCGTATATTGTTTCGTTTTCTTCGTACTTGTTTTTTTAATGCATAATTAGATTGAATTGCTCCCTAAAAAAAATTATAAAATAATAATTAATAGGGACCATAATTTAATCTATAATAATAAGTATTATGGTGTTAAAGGCGAAATAAAGCGAAATAAAGTAAAAATAATATTAATATTACGACTTATTTAATTAATAATTTAAAGTTACAACCTGATCTACCGTATTCGATAATATAATCAATATTAATATTGATATTTATAATATATATTACATTAGTAGTATATATATACGGGATATCTCAAGAAGATCTGACAAATGAAATAACTTTTGTTCTAATGAATATTTAAAAAAAAAAATTACAGTAAAACAATAAAAAAATTGTTAGATTTTAACATGCACCTATTTAAAAATATTTATACAAAATTTTTTAAAAAAAAAATTAAATTTTTTGAAATTATAATGTTTCTTACATAAACTAGATCGTAGTTTACCTAATGAGAATATTGATACTTAAAAGGTTGTAAAATCAGCCACTGGACTTAAAAAAATGTTTTTACCATTTAAATTTTTTTTTTAATTAGATTCACAAATAGGCTAATAATTACACCTACTTTAGCTGCTTCTGATAATCCGGCCAGACATTCATTTATGACATTTGATGTGGATTCCGTGGTTTCAGCTGCACGTCGTTTGATACGGTTAACTGCTATATTTCCTTCGATTTTTGGTGCTTCAGAATCATGGGTATGTTCATTTATTGATTTTATTATTTCAATATCGTCTACTGTTGTGTGTACCCGAGCTTTGCATTCATTTTTGTTTCATCAACGCCAAAAACGACGTTCTCCATCACTACTTAATGCATCAAATAAATACATATAACCATTGTTCACTAAAACATCTCGTTCTTTCGTGGATTCAATTAATTTTGACATTATAAATAAATATTAATTAATTTAATAATTTAATAAGACTCACTACTAGTATAAAAGATTTGAATGTATATAAAAAGTAAAAACTCACTATTTGTGTGAAATATTTATGCTGTATCTAGCTAGGAATATTAAAGGGCAACAGACAATAAACTTATCGCACGGCAAACAAGAAACGACAACGGGTACAAATCATGCAAAACTTAGATAATCAATCTAATCGATAGTATACGTTTTGACTGGTCAACTGGTTAATTTTAACTTTAGTTAAAAACCCATAGGGCACAAGTACAACATAGTAATATAAACTTATCATTAAATTCCAACAATACGTATACAATAAATACTATCAAAAAATAAAAATATACTTACAATGGTAAATTAGTTAATATGAGACGCCAAAACGGCTTCACGTCAAAATAGCTTCATGGCAAAACGGCTACGCCAAAACGGCCACGCCAAAATGTCCCATTCCCTCCAGTTCACGTGTTTTGAATTTAAGTCACCAATGATAACAATTTTATTATAGTTGCTTAATATTACGTCGAAGTCGGTTGTGTACATGTTATAGCTTGGGGATTGATATGCGCTGACTATAGTAGTATTTATATTGTTAATTAGTAGTGTTATTTCTACGGCTTCCAAAGATCGTAGACGAGGTATATATGCCTGTTGGTGTTTTATTTTGGTGCGTATTAAAAACGCGACACCACCTGTCACCTGAAGGCCGGACCGCTGTCCTATCATTGCGATAAATTGAATAGCCATTAAACTTAATCGAGTCGGTTGTACATACTCACTAGTCTCACTTATACAAGCTATATCTATATTGTGATAAGATAAGAATGCAGCGAAAGTGTTGCGGTTCCGTTTAATGCCGTTTGCATTCCAGTTAATGATGTCGATGTAACTAATATTATTGAAATTAGTTGACATTTAGATTATTTAATAATGTAGGAATATTAGTGATTATTTTTTTGATAATTTCTGAGATAAGAGAAGTGAATAAAGGCATTAATGATTTAATGAGTACATTAGTAATATTTGTGCTATTCGATTGATCATCTACTGTTACTTCTCTTTTGCTTAAGTTTGTTTTAACTTTAGCGGCGTAAGATTCGCTTTGGGTATTTATTGTTTGAGTACGTATATAGGGTTGGAATGCATTTTGTTCTTTAGGTTCAGGAATAGTTTGTAAATGTTTAGGTGGGTCTTTATGAGACTAAGCTTTACTGTGGTTTTTAATTTGTTTAGGTATAGATTTTACATCCTTTATAATTTGCAGGATGATTTTCATTGCAGTTTACGCATGTCGGTGGGCTATTTAAATCTTTAGTACACTCCGAGTAGTGGTGTTGTTCTGGGCATTTAACGCATCTAGGAGGTAGTTTACAGAAATTTTTTGTATGATTAAAACGTTGGCAATTTTGACATTGAGGAATGGAGTTATCGGTTTTTCTATTTTCTACCATAATTATGCACTGAAGAAGACGATCTAGTGAAAAATTTTTTTTTTCTGATTTATCAAGGATAACGGCGACGATTGGAATTGGTGATTTATGACGGTTTTGTAGACGGGTAACAGACGTGACTTTAAATTTTAGATTAGATAATTCCTCGAAGATTTCTGCTTCAGATATCGATGTTGGTAGATTTCTTATTATTATGGAAATATTTCTATCTTTCGGAAGTTGGTATGTATGATATTTAATATTGTTTTCGGAGAAATATTTTGTAACAGAACGATAGTCGTCGACGGTAAAACATAATTCATTTGTTACAGGTTCGAAAATTTTTCCTTTTCCTCTTCATAATATATATTTTTTAAAGTTGCATTTTTGTACATCTTTTTCAATTTATCCTTAAGCTGAATTACTCTATCTGCTTCTTCAATCGAAATTGTATTATTCATGCTACCTACTCTTTTTGTCTCCTTCTTATTATCAGCTTTAATCTTGTTTACTTTATCAATCTTGTTTTCAAGCTCTTTTCTTATTATACTCATTATATCTCATAGGTATTGGAAATATTGATCTTGATCTAATATTGTCTAAATTAAATGCTGTAATTTCATAATTATCCATTTAATAAGGAAAGATTTATATAAACTTATCAAATTTAATTTTTCTATTAATTTTTTTCCTATTAAATATTTAAAGTATTTTAAAATAAAATTTAAAAAAATAAAAATGTCTGATTCAATTTCTTTAATAACACGATTAAATAAAAAAGGCTATAAGTATGAATATATTAAATTATCAGTCTTAAAAGTTGATGAAAAGTATAAGGCCAATGATTTTGAAATAATTAACACTAAATTTGGAAACAGAGTTTCTGTAATACTGAATAATAAATATAAACTTATTTTACCAGATAAATATTTGGATATTATTTCTCAATATTTGTACGAAATGGACGAATTTGAAATATTTATTATATATAAAGGTAAAAAAAATCATAATAATTGATTAAGAAAATGGTTTTGTTTCACGAGGTTGGGATTTCTAAAAAAATGTGTTTTTGTTTGTGTTTGAATTTTTATTCTCTAACAGATTTTCAATTTTTTTGTTTAGTTTTTCATTATTTTCATTAGAAATTTTTAATTGTTCATTGAATGTTTCCGTTATTTTATTTATTTGGTCATAAACAATTGAATTTTTTATTTCTGTCTGCGATTGATCTAACTCTCCTGTCACCATAAATTCGATTAAATCAAATTTTCTTAAATTGTCTTTTAATTGTTAAGAGTATTATTTTCCATAATACCTATTGTCTAATGATATTTGGTTTAAGACCCTTTATAACTGTATGTATTATTTCTGATTCGAGCATAGTGGGATTTATTCTTTTGCATAAAGATTCTATTTCATTGACATAATTTATAGTTTGTTCGTCATCTAGTTGTTTTCGTTTTTGTAACAGTAATTTTAACATATCTATTTGTGCAGTGGGTTTGAATTCGCTTAATAGTATATTTTCTAAATCAGCCCATTTTATGTCGTTAATTAAATTTGATTCATTATTATCATAGAATTTTAAGGCAGGACCTTCTAAATATAGAGGTAAAAATTTTATTTTCTCTTCATCAGACCACCCGTTTATGCTAGCTGCTCTGTTGTATTTTTTAATAAACGTGTCAATATTTTCAGAAATTAGACCAGAAAATGTATTAGGTTTATAATATGGTTTTTTTGTGTTGTCCATTTTGTTTGCGTTAAAGGTATTGATAAAATCGTTTGGTGTCGTTTCTCCGTTAAGGTATTGTGTTAGTCTATTTTTTAATTCGGGAACCGTACCTGTAGTAATTAGGTTTCGTTTGGTGAGTTCAGCTATTAATTGAGGTTTTAATAATTTACTGATATCTTGTGAAGAGAATGTTGATGGGTTTAAATTATCTTCAAATTTTTCCGAGTTTTTATTTTCGTTGTTCATTTGTTGTTTTTTAAAGAAATTAGATTTTTACTCATTAATTTTTTTTAAAATTTTATTTTAAATTTATTAAGTATTTGTTAATATTATTTTTTATTTATTTATTTATTATTGTTTTTATTTATTTATTTATTTTTTTTTTTTTAAACTTTAAATTTATAAATTAATTAATATTTTATATTTATTTCGTGTTACGAGCCACGAGTTGGGCGCCACTTGTAGTAAATCAAAAATGATTTAAAACCCTCTTATATATATATTTGCACACACATGTAGATACATATATAAGGATTTGTATTATGAAATAAATTGACTTACCCTTGTCTGACTGTCCGGTATTTGATGAATATTATTATTAATATTATTATTAATCAAATGAAAAACAACAAACTATTGAATATATTGTAACACATTTATTAACCATTAACATAAACTGACTCTACTAATTAATACATGTCATTAAAATCCTTAACGCACATCCACTGCCAAGGAGAGCGCAGGGAGAGTGGCGTCGTGCACCAGACCCCGATGGTTGATGGGTGTCTCCTTTGGCCGGTGGTGTAATAAAACTATACAATGGTCAAAGGACATAACAGTGTCTGACCACATATGTTCACTATCGAGTGAACAATCCACTGAACATATGTGCGACCACGCACATGCAAGGGATTATGATGACGCCACTATTATTATATGTGGCTATCATAACAATATACTATCCTCGATTATTTTTTTAGATTTAAACAACAATATCAATTAATTATAAAATTTGTAACAAATTCTGTATTCTATGATTCTTTCATTAAGCTTATAAGATTTTTCAAAAATTTCCACAATTCCGTTTAATAATGAAAACATTGTTAATAAAGGTAATAAAAAATAACCAATTGGTCCGATTGAACTTAGAAATAATTTTAAAGCAAGCAATCAAAAACTGATTTTTGAATAATAGTTGTAACTTTTTCTATAAACTAACATATTTTTTTCTAAATATGATTCCATTTAAATATGTTTATTTATAATAAATAGGTAAAAAATTATCTATAACTACCTATATTTATGTTTTTAGAATAACATAAGCAACAAATTCATCACATATTACTTTATTATCATCTTGATCAGTGATAAATAATTTAATATTTTTAAAATTCTTTACATTTAAAAGAATATATTTTATATCATTAGATATATATTGACCTTCATTATCACATTTAATAACACATAAAACATCATCATCTCTGTGCAAATATTGATCAATTTTATGGTTAGAAATAGAATTTCTCAATTATATCACAATGTACTTCTAGTAATTTATTTACAAAATAACGACCAAGTATAATATCCGATCCAGTATGTGTATAAGTACATTTATCATCGAATCCTAAACTTAGTCTTAAATTTTCATCCAATAAATAATAATCATTAGATGTAATTGAAATATAGTTGTTTATTAGTTGTATTTTTATTAAATAAGCAACAAATTCATCACATATTACTTTATTATCATCTTGATCAGTGATAAATAATTTAATATTTTAAATGACTCATTTTTAGTCTCCATAGTACCATTTATATCTTTTAAAAAACCTTGTGTATAAAATTGTAGTTCCGTTGTACCAGTAACAGTTCGATTAAATGGGGACTCAGTTATATGGTCTGTGCTCAAATTAAACAATGGAATTCCCAAGGTATTTAATAAATAACTATCGAAATCATATTCATAGTTGAAATCTTTAAAAATTGACCAACTATTGTAAGCTTAGTATTACGAATATTTTTGTTACAATTTAATAAATTTTTAATTTCCCTTATTGAATAGACTGCAATAGGTATTTTATAAGTAGTCAGTACTAACTTTTCTGTTTTAACTGTAAACTCACAATCCTTCTCTATATTTATATAATGCTTATCATTGAGAGGATAGTAAATCATGCTCTTAGTACTTGTTCTTATAAAATTTAGATCCTTAAAACTTAAATATTTCTTTAAGTTTTCGTCTAAATTATAATAACAAGGGGATTAAATTTTTACCTTTTTATCAACAAAAGATATGACTAATGGATTGATTATATTATTTTATTCGCCTTTAGAATATTGACCACTTTTTATGTTAGTTACCTACGTTGTTATTAATTATTATTTGGCATTCATTTTCAAATTTAATTAAGTTATTAGAGATAATAAAAGATATAACATAAAGTCCAATAGACATATCATTATTTTCATTTTATATATAATATTCTAAATGAATAGATCCATTTATTATTTTAATTATCTTCATTTATATTAATAAAATTTTATTAGTAATTTATTCAAATTCCAACAAATGGACTGTTTGTCCATTATTATGATTTTTATACAAATTATACAAATAATAAAATTCAAAATTGTGAAATCTGTTCACTCAACAATCATACCACAGCTACATGCTTTCGAAACAAAAATAATATTCAACCACAACAATGTAAAGTATGCTTAAAAAACAATCACAGAACAGAAAACTGTTATTTCAATAACAAACCTACTATAACATGCCAAATTTGCGATAAAGCAGGACACTCGGCAAAAACGTGTCGATCTATTAATCAGAATTCAAAAAACTAATTTCTAGGTCAAACATTACTGATAGATGTTCACCTTTATCTCCAGAATCCCCAAAATACAAATATAAAATAAACAATATAACCGAACCACTATATTAAAGCTACATTAAATAATATTACAATTCCAGTAACAATAGATACAGGAGCAAATATATGTTGCATTAGACATACGTTAATGCCCCCTAATAGTAATTTAAAAAAAGAACCTATTATTTTAACAGGAGCAAACAATAAACCTCTAACTCTCTTCGGATCAATTTTAATTAAACTTAAAATAAATTCCTATGAATTTGAAATTAAAGCATATGTCATAGAAAATTTATCTTGTCACATAATAATTGGAAACAATTTTTATATCAATATAATGCTAATATAAATTTCAAAAACAGTACGTTAACATTGCGTAAAAATAATAATGGTAACAAATTAATAATGATATAATCATACAAACCTATAACGTTTATAACAGCAACAACGTGCATAATATTAAAGAAGACGTAAAAAACATATTTCAAACGAACTCTGAATATTCAATTGCCCACTGCATTTCCGCAGACTTAAAAATGAGCAAAGGTTTGGCTGCACAAATAAAAAATAAATTTGGAGACGCCTCGGCTCAATTAAAAAATTTAAAATCAATGGTAGGTGAAGCCATCCCAATAAAAATGGGGAATAGGACAATTTATTACCTAATAACGAAACAAAAATATTTTCTTAAACCTACATATGATAATATAAAAACCACATTACAAAATTTAAAAAAAACTATGAATAAATTACATGATTACAAAACTGCAATTCCCACTATAGCGGCTGGACTAAACAAACGAAATTGGTCCATGACAAAACAATTAATTTATCATGAATTTCAAAATTCTAACATAGAATTCCTTATTTGTCACAAAAATACAAACAATATAACAAATAGTTGGAAAACAAAAGAACATGAAATGATTATTAATTTAATACATGACCATTACCATTATAATAAAATAATTAAAAATATTAACAACATTAACGATAATTTCAATAATAAAACAAAATTATATTCCAACAATCCCAACATTAACAAAAACATCAATCATGATACCGATAATATTAATAAATTAGAATCAATATATTACGATCATAATGTCGACGATAATAATGAAATTAAATCCATCTTCAATAACTATAAGCCCGGTGAGAATGTCCTCGGAGACGGGAATTGTGGTCTCTATGCATTATGTAACGCACTAAATGATAATAAACAAGAAAAAATAACTTCTATAGGTCAACTGTTAGAATTATTACAATTATCTGACCTTCCAGGTCATTGGTGGTCCGACAACGAACTGGCATCTATTGCCAGCTATTATAATCATGATACTTACATATTTAACGAAAATACAAAAACTGCTGTTGTATATCGTAACAAAAATAATAAAAGACCCCCGATTATTCTATATAATACAAATGAAAATACACATTGGATCCCAGGCACTAAAGCAATAAACCCTTCACTAAAGATACCACACGATTATGTTGAAATAAACGATTTTACACCCTTACAACAAATAATCACAGAGATAAATAATAAATATAAAAATATAAAGAAACCAATTACCAATGATAAACTCAAAGAAACTGACAAGGTCGACAAAATACACATAAAAACCGTAGATCATACTACCAAATCAATTACAAATGACCCTAATAAAGAAATCATATACGACAGTGAAGGAACACCAATTAACATATCTCATGAATTAGACCCGTTACAATACAGCCAAGTTTTAACACTATTAAAAGAATATATACATTTATTTACTTCAGATGCGTCCAACATAAAACCGACTAATATAAAACCGTGTGAAATAAAAATGAAAGAAAATTATAAAGACCCAAAATTTCATGCCCCGCACAGAGTATCTCCACAACAAAGAGATGAACTCAAAACACAATTAGATAAATTAAAAAAAGCAAACATTATTCGTCCAATAATATCCAAATTCGCAGCACCATCTTTCTTAGTAAAAAAAAAGGAAAAAGGTTCATACAGACTAGTTGTATCATATAAAGAATTAAATGAAAGAGTTGAAACAGACCAATATCCCTTACCTAGGACAAATGACTTATTAAGAGCCTTAGAAGGCGCAAAATACTTCAGTTCACTCGACCTCAACAGTGGATTTTTTCAATTACCAATAAAGGAAACAGACCAACATAAATTAGCATTTACATCAGTTCATGGTTTAATGACATTCACCAGGTTACCCCAAGGGTTTAAAAATAGTAGCGCTATATTTCAAAGAGTATTAAATGAAGCATTTCTTATTTACTACATTACTACACAAATCCATAATCATTTATATAGATGATCTAGCAACATATGGCAAAAATTTTGATGAAGCACTAACAAACTTAAACAAAGCTTTAAAAATAATTGATTTAATGAATTTTTCTCTAAAAACATCAAAATGTCATTTTTTTAACAAAAAAATAGAATTACTAGGTCATGTAATTTCACAAGAAGGTATTAAACCATTAAACAACAATATTAAAGCCATAACTGAATTTAAACAACCAAAAACACAAGAGAGATCAGATCATTTTTAGGCATGTGTTCATATTATAGGAAACATATCAAAGACTTCGCAAAAATTGCTCACCCCCTCACAGAACTAACAAAATGTGAAAATAAAATTAATTGGCTAGAAACTCATCAAAACTCTTACAATACACTTAAAGAACGTTTAACATCACAACCTTTACTTAAACATTTTGATGACACTAAAAAAGTATTCTTAACAACCGATGCGTCACTAACAGGATTAGGAGCATATCTTGAACAACCAGATGACAACAACATTTTACACCCAATCGGTTACGCATCAAGACAATTATTAAACAGCGAGAAAACATATTCGTCCACAACTCTAGAATTATTAGGACTATGTTTTGGCATTACTTACTTCCGGGAGTATTTATGGGGAAGGCACTTTATTGTATTCTGTGATAATATCAGTTTACAATACTATGAAAATTTGAAAATACCATCGGCTAGAATAGCTCGATTAACTCTAAAATTATTAGATTTTAATTTTAATATCATATATAAAAAAGGAAAAAAAAATAAAGTGGCTGACGCTCTTTCTAGAAATCTTATTAATAAAATTGACGTTAAAAAAGACAATGACAACCTAACCATTGATTTAACGGATATAAAAAAAACAACAAAATAATGATCAATTTTGCTCACAAATCACACAAGCAATTAATAATAATCAAATCGACCAAATACCAAGCAATATTCAAAGAAAATCTAGACAGTTCATAATCTTAAACGATATATTGCATTATAAACAATACAAATCACCAAACATTATAAATTACCCACTAGTAATTCCACAATCCTTAACAGAAAAAATTTTAAAATCATATCATGAATCACCTATTGGCGGCCATACAGGGATATCACGAACCCTTAATAAAATACAAAACAAATATTACTGGCCCACTTTAACTAAAGACACAACTCATTATATAAAATCATGTCATAGTTGCCAAATAAATAAAAAAATAAATGGAAAACCTATAGGTCAATTACAACCAATACCTCTTTCAAACAGACCATTAGATAGATTAACTTTTGACTATTAAGGGCCATTAACACCCAGTAATAATAAAAAAATATGTTTTGGTAGCAGCCTGTAATAACACAAAGTTCATATTTACCAAAGCTGTGGAATCAGCAACTGCCCAATCAACTATTAATTTCATTATACAAATAATATCACAATGGGGATGTTTTCGCCAATTCTCATCCGATAGAGGTACACATTTTAAAAACCAAATAGTAAATGAAGTGTGCGAAAACTTAGGAATAAAACAAATACTATCAACTAGCTATTCCCCACAAACACAAAGATTTGTTGAAAAAATAAATGATGTACTTTGCAACTCTATTAAAAATTATATTGATGACAACAATCAATCAAGATGGTCTTACTATTTACCATATGTTACCTTGAGTTACAACGCTACTCCACAAACTAGCACTAAATACAGTCCTTTTTATTTAATGCATGGCTTTGAACCTTTTTCCCAATTGATAACAAACTAATTCCAACTAATATTCCTTATGACATAAAAAAATCTCTAGCAGAACTAAACAAGCTAAGAGATAAAATTCCAAATTTGATAAAAACTGCACAAGAATCACAAAAGAAATATCACGATCAAAAGCATCGTTTAATAACATTTAAACCCGAAGACTCTGTATTAATCAAATTCCCATTAAATACAGTAGGAAAATGCCCAAAACTTTCCTCTAAATACAAAGGACCATTTAAAATAATTAAAAAATTAAATGATCTAAGTTATAAAGTCCAATTATCATTAAACAATAAGATAACTGAAGACATAATTCATGTCAGAAGAAAGAAACCATACATTCACAGGTAAAAAGTAAATATATATATATAATAAAGAAATATATAAAGAAGAAATAAATAAATAAAATAAAATAGATAAATAAACGAAATCTAAAACATGAGAAAATAAAATAAAAATTTTTTAATAATAATAAGAGGGTTTTAAATCATTTTTGATTTACTACAATATGTTTAAAAGAAGCAGATTTAAAAAAAAACTATTAACTTTTTCCCTAGGGGAAAAATACTTAAAACAGACACAACTTAACGGTTACAAGTATACATTATAATTAAACATTATATTAATTTAATTTCTTATAAATGGAAAATATATATTGTGTTAAATGTAAACAAAAAACAGATAATATTAATCCACATATAATAAAGACAAAAAAACAATAGATAGGAAAAAATTGTCTGCAAAATGTAAAAAATGTAATTCTTTAAAAGTTGTTTTATTAAAACATAATATTATCTAATTTAAAAATTCTATAAAATTATCTTTTTAAAAACGGTAATTTAAAAAATGATTTAGCATTTTCACTTTTCGTCATCATATTATTGTTATTATTATCATTTTTATACACATTTTATTTGACAGCGCTCCTGCGAAGATTCCTGCGGCATTTTTTACTATTATTATTATTTGACCTCGCTGCGGCAATTATTACCATTAGAACAGTTGAAGACACAAAAAATGTGGGATAGATTTGAAGCCAAACCACCAGCAGGAAACATGCTACCGCACTAACCCATTAGGCCACTAGTATTTGATGATAATTCTATGAAAAAACCATAGACCTTATACTAATAGAGGGAACATCCAGGCGGGATGCGGGTGAGTGGTGCGGTCTTTCTTAGCGTGTCAGCAGTGATGCCATTCCTTGTGACCAAAAACATTGTTATTAACACATACCATATTATAATTACAACTTCAATATTGTATACTGCATAGACCAAAGCCAAATAGACTTATAAATTATAATCAGCTAGACTATATTACTATAATAGTTCTATTGTAATTTGTAAGTAGGTACTAGTAAATTGTAAGTAGTGCCTAGTATAAAATAAGTTTAATGTATGTTTTTTATAAAATGGTGAAGAAAGCAGCTCTTGGACGACAAACTATTTTATTTACTATTTTATTTTATAATAATAAATATAGAAAGTTGAAGAACTTGAAAAAGAAGGAAAAAGAAGAAGCACTTGAAGAAGCTGGATATTATGCTATTGATATTATATGTTATAATATTATTGTATAAATCATGATATAATGAATATAAACATAAATAGGATCGTCATTCGACAGTAAAAGGGGGAAAAAAAAGTAAAAATATATTTGTATAATTAATAGGTACATTATATTCTATAATATCGTTGAATTGAACAATTTATATTCAAAAGTCAACAGTCACAAAAAACTAATCAATAATATCTACAAAAAGTTAAGTTTAAAAAAAATATAATTATAAGCAGTGCAGTTAAAATAATTCAGAATTAAATAATAGTATAATTCAGTCCCTAAAAATGTATTAATAATATATACAAAAAGTTCGTCAATATTTGAAAAAGTTAAATTTAAAAAGAAAACAATTATAAGCCAGATACATATATTATTCATTTCTAAATAAAATAAGTTTTGTAAATTTTTTCTAATCGAATTACTATTTTTTTTTTCTTTTGTTAAAGCTGCATGGTGAAATCTTAAATTTAAATATGTTAATATAGTGAGACTTATTATTTGATCTCTATGAATATTAAATAATTGCTGATCCAGACAATGATTATCAAGCTCTTTAAAAATGTAAGGTTTTTGATAAATAATGTTTTTTATTGCAAAGAAAATTTTTGATTTAATATTAGGTAAAAAAACATGGTGAGCTCGAAAAACTGTTTCTGCTTGTTGACAAATTTCAACAATATCTTGACTTGGTTTAATTAAGGCGTTATTTCTATCCTTTTCGCTTATTATTTTAAATATATGTTCCGAATCATCAATTAAATATTTATGACATATATTGCAGTTGATTTTTTTAAAAATTTTTTTAACAACAAAACCAGATACATAACTTGTCACTTCATCTGAAAAGGGAGTTATCCTATGTATTACTCTAGAATAATCGTGGTCAGTTTTATTTATGTTTTGTTCACTATCATTGCTTATAATACTATCTGGTCCTACTTTCACTACCGACATTTGTGTTGTATCAAGTATAGCAATACAGTTGCCATATTGTGATCCACTGATTTCATTGTGAACTAATAATTTCTTATATGCTGACTTAAACTGTTTACAGGAAGGATTGTTGTTGAATCCACCTCTTTGCCTAATTGAACTAAAAAATGTCTCGATGTGATCCTGAGACAGTTTGTAAGAAAGCATATAAGACAATGAATACGTAGTACTAAGATATGTATATAACTTTAATAAATTAGATAATGCGCTAATGAGACCAATGAAGCCAGTTTTTCTACCTGAATCCACCACTCGTTTACCATTGGCCAACTTTAATCCTAATATATATTCCTTAAACTTAACAATAAAATCAGCATATTTCTGATATACTTTTGAGTCCAGGGCTAAGCAGAAGGGATTTTTGGAGTAGATAGTTCTACAGTTCAAAATGTCAAATGCATTGTTGATCATAAAACAAAATTCAGCAGTAGGGTCAACATTTTTAAAATTTGGATCACCTAATGACTTGCAAAATTTTAAAGCGCTCCCCACACTATAACTTAGCACTTGAGCTGCTAATTTTACATTCATTTTCTCGGTATGATAGTAGATGTGCTTATTTGATAATTTGGTTGCAGCTCTTAAACCTTCTTCTTTCTCTTTGAAGTGTAAAGCTTTTATATGATCCCAACTTATTTCAAGTCCATTCTAGTTATACATATATTTCATATCCCCTAATGTGTTTCGCACCAATTTGAGCATATGACATGCATCATAAAATATAAATATTGGCTCATTGTTAAATGGGTTTTGTATACAAAAACTTGAGTCATCGTTTATATCAAATGAAGCTCCTAATTTTGAACACATTGTTGCATTTGTATATGCTCCATCAAAAGTAACGGAATGCACTTTTGCACCAGTTTCAGACATCAGATTTAAGCATTGCTCCAAAAAATTACTTCGTTCTGATCCATTTAGTCCAGCAACAAGAAAATATCCAATTGGCATTTTCCAGTGGCCATTTATACCTACGTCCATAAAAACAAATGCGTTTTTTGCATGAACTGCGTTATCATCTTCCGTTTCAACATTTGTACCCATGTCAACAAACCCATGCATTTTTGTTCCATCCCAGTCAGTTTGTTCTCTAATAGACATTTCATCAAGTACAATATTACATATAACAGTCTCATTTTTGGCTTTGTTTTCTATGCATTTAAATGCTTCGTCAGTAAAACCGGGGTCACCATTAACAACTTTATACCATCTACTAATTCTTCTGGGATGAGGAAGCAAATTATTAAAACTTTTCCTTACATATTGATATGCCTTGGTTGAATAAAATTGTAATGTTATAGCAAATTTTCTTAATTCAGACGAATAAGGCAGTTTTTGACCTTTCATATTTCTTTCTATTAAAGAACACAATGATTCTGAACCAATAGACTAGAAAGAATAAAATATAATTAAATGCTTATGGTAATTTAATATTTTATTACAAACCCTTAAACCATCAATAACAAATTGAGTTTCTCACATATATTATCATAGGCATTAGATACAAGTTTAGATACAATATAATACAACTTACATATTATAAATTCATACAATTTATTTATTTATTTATTTATTTATTAAATAAACGGGCGTGAGCCCAGGTTAAAATAATTAGGTGTACAATACAATCATACAATAACATAACATGAAAATATAACAAAATATAAAAGAAGGGTATTAAGAAAGGATGATTATTGCGGGTGGACCTAACAGGAACTCTAAAGTTAATGAGAGAAAGAAGGGATGGGGAATCGACCAAGCCTGTTAGGAGTTTGGTCCTAACAATTTTAAGCTTATTAAGTTGTTCATTATAATTCTTCATCTATTTCTTCAAACAGGTTTTCCAAACAATTAAACAAAAAACACAAAATTAGTAAATGAAGAAATAAAATATTACCTTTAGATGAACAGATGCTTTTTCAGATATGAAATTTTTATTTTTCAGTTGAAGATAATGACCTTATGTCATCATATGTTTTGAGCTTGGTCTGCAGTCTCTTCACCTGCTTTTTCAAATTAACATTTTGGGTTTGTTTTTGGCTGAACTTATATTTGACCATTTCTACATTCTTTTTAGATTTCCTCGGTTATTAAAGTGACTTGGTTATAAATCCCCAATCGTATCTGGATTATATCTTTTTCGTTTTCGACTTGAACTTTGAAATAAAAATACCAATATTTTGTACATAAATATAAATAATCAATTACTGTGAATATGTAAAAAAAAAAAATGTGTTTTAAATAATGTAATAAATGTAATGTAAATATATAATATTAATAAATAAATGTAATAAATGTAATAATGTAATAAATATGTAAATAATAATGTACCTCACATCAGGCAATACACTAGAACATCGCTTTTTGGAGTAACACAAATACTATTTGTTGATACGATTGTGATTTTTTCGGACGACAGAGTTTCTTGAGAAGTTGACTCAAAAACTGCAATTTTGAATTACAACAAAATTATTTAAAAATAAGACTGAAATGTTAAGATTTAACTGTAAACTATTATTTATTTTTTACAAAATATAAACGGTAGATACCTGTATTTGTGGATTCTAATAATTCTGGCTGTTTAGAATTTATATTTACTGGAATAGCAATACTTTTTAAGTAACCATTTGGTAAAAAGTCTTCATTAGAAAAATGAGCCTTACAAACTCTATATGACGGCAGATAGAGGCCAATTCCACAAGCTTTTAACCACAACTTCTTGCGACCTTCATCCTTAGGAAAGCTGAAATAAAATTAATAAAAAATAAAACTATTTAGGCGTATTTAGTAGTAATAGTTGAGCTATAATTCTTTAAATATTGGTAGCTAATAAAAAAAAAAAAAGTATTAAAACATATATTTAAAGAAAAATATTTTTATAGAACAAACTACGAAGGTATACATGAAAAATGTAAGGAAACTATTATGTTAAAATATGATTATTTTACTTACGAATAAAATGATTGGTCACTATTTCTATCATAAACATTGCAAATAACACACTTCCTAGGCATCTTAGTACAAACTTGAAAGTTGAGACTAAATTAAACAATACAAATAAGGAAAATCGCCAAAACTCAAGAAAAACACTTGTTGAAACAATTGAAAATTTCAAATCAGAACCAGAAATATAACAGTAATATACTATTGTGATAGTACGCGGTGTGTGTTGATAAGTCGCAGGCCCAACAGAATTAAAAATTATTGTACAATCCGATAGGTCTTGTGCGCATGTGCGATGTACGGGTGTACACCTAGATCAGCGCAATCACGCTTGGACACCGGAATTACAACCAAGTTCCGTCTATTAGTATAAGGTCTATGGAAAAAACGTTTATTTAAAAATACATATTTTATTATATTATATACAATATATAGGCTTTTTAGCTGCTTAAATATTATAATAATTTTATTCGTCTAATTAAAAATAATAAAATAATTAGTACTATTGGTTTGAAACCAGTCACTTATAATAAAGGTAGAGAAATCTATTAAATAATTAAAATTAATAAAATAATTAAAAACAGTTAAAATTTTTTGTAATTTTAACAGAAAAATATAAGATCAGATTTTTTTTTGGAATGTTTTTTAAATGTCGTTTTTAGATGTTTTTTTAAGAAAAAATTAATAAAAAAACACGTCCCCGAATGGGGGATGCGTTAAATTTAGAAAAATTTATAATAATTTAATTTTTTAATATTTATTAAGATTAATAAGAAAATACTTGATAAATCAAAAAGTGTACTGAACGTACATAATAATTATAACCATAATAATAAAATTATTATGGTAAATTAACAATAAAATCTTTAATTTTATCATTTAATTTAATTTTTTAATATTTATTAAGAATAATAATACAAATACTTGATCAAATCAAAAAGTGTACTGAACGTACCCACTATCTACTCATCTATGTACAAAGTAAATATTATTATTAAAATATATATTTTATATAGCCATATAGATATGAATTTAAATATAATTTTGTTTAATTTATATTTTTTAGAAGTGTGAATCTTAAACAATCCAAGATTACGAATGTGTTGAAGAAGTTGGATAAAAAAACAAGTGAACGTTACACCAATGCAATAGCATATTGGATAGCTACAGGCATGCAACCAGGTACGTTACTCCCATCACCCGTACTTTCGAAATCGTTAATTATACTCAAACAGTATTATGTACTTTATTTTGTACAATTTTGTACAACCAAAATTAAATTTTATACAACCCTCAACCCCTCCCAATTCCAATTTCATCTTACGGGTGTTGCGGTAACGTTACCCGTACAACCCTCAAATGAATAAATGTACAATAATACTATAAAAAGTAGAAAAACTGGTCAAAAAAGCAAAAATAGTCACAAAAAAACTGGAAATAAGTATCTTTTTAAAAAATCGTTGAAAAAAGTAAAAAAAGCACTTTCAAATTTTATAATTGAACGTGTTTTAATATGACACTTCCATAGCACTCTGCTACATTTTAAGTCAATCCATCAAAATAAGCAAATGCTTTAAGTCCCGAGCCCTAGTCATAATATATATTATACAGAACTTAAATAATAATTGTTTTTGCTACAATTGAAATTGATTAAAACGATTAAAATTGCCACAATTTTTTCAACAACTTACTTGTGAAAAATCCAATGATCTTAGTTAGTCAATTCAATGCTTAACAGTGCAAGGCCTGATTTTAAATTTATCGAGGCGATTTGAAAATATATTTTTCCAATTGTGCTATCAATAAATATAAAATACGATATTTTTTATTTATATTTTTAATCGTGACACTGACAGTTTTCTGAATATTAAAAATCGTCTCGATAAAAACCAAGTAATGTTGTTAATAAATCCTAATCCGATTTTAAAATTTAAATCCGTCTTGTACTTTATTTTGTACAATTCTCAAATTAGTTGTGACTTGTGGGGTTCTTAAAAGTCGGAGCAAAAAAATTCAAATATTTCCCCATTATCAATTATCATAGTTTACCACCTTTAACTTCTGTTGATAATTAATTTAACCCAATTCTTTTATTATGTACTAAATTATTTTCCCTTTTTATAGTTTAATTCTAGATTCTAGATCATCTATGTTATTACTTGTTTTTAAACTGTTTTCTTTTTCTTTTTTCTTGAATGTCATTCTCTACCTAAGCACAGAACTGTTTATTTTATTTTTTTCCTTTTGGTTATTGCTCTCCAGATAATCAACATCTTCTCAATTTCCGTCTAACCTTTTATAGAATTATCAATTTTAATCTAGCTCTATCTTTTTGACTCCTGTTGGAAAATCACCATTACTACACGCTAAACATGGATGTAGGATACTTGATACTTCTTCATTGATTTGTTGACTTTCATCTAAATCGTTAGTAACTGTGTAATTACAAATGTATGTATTTGAATTTTTATCAAGTGTCACTGTGTCTATATGAATTTAATAAATTTTTTCGAACTCAGCATCAGCATTTTCATTGTAATTATTACTATTGTTAAATTTATTTCCATTTTTTAAAAATATAATTTGTTTTTTTGATACTTTTTTGACATCAGGGTCTTCAAATCTTTCCTGTGAATTAAGGTAAGATTTTTTTGATAGACTATTTTTAAATGTTGTTGACTTCTCTTTATTTTTCCATTGTTCTTCAGTATTTGTTTCTGTGTTACATTCTACACGTGTATTTGGATATTTATCAAGTGTTACTGTATCTATGTGAATTTCATAAACTCTTTTATACTCAGTATTTAGATTCTGATTTTTATTGACAGAATCACTTGATTGATTTGAAGGAATTGCGTTAGTACCATATATTTTTTTAAGCGGAATATTATTTTGAATCAGCAAGTGATCGCCTTTATAATAAGAAAAAATCTTGTCTAAAAATGTATCAATTCTTAATGGTAAATTATTACTTTTAAAAACTCTATTTTTAAGTTAATTGAAATTACTTTCTATTCGGGGCCTGGAAGCAGAAGCTTCTCCAAAACCAAATGTTTTTCTCATGATACCTGACCAACAAGAATATAACTTCATGGCCTTAATTATAAGAGGTAAAATTTCTGGAGTATGTTGTGCATTGTCAGTATCCCCTTCATTTGTTTGAACTTCTATTTTACATTGCTCAGCCATTGATGATGCCCAAATCTCAAATGAACCAAAAAAATCTTGACGTAAGTCTTCAAAATCATGATCTTCTTCGGAAAGTTCTTTGGCTGTACTATTTTCATTAATAAAAGTATCATACTCTTGCAGGTATGACATTTTATTGGAAATCAAAGATTGCAGATATTTTTCACTTGAGGCACATATAGTATCTTCTGTTGATTGTTTATTTGATATTAGAACATGACCATCATATTGACTCAAAGCTACATTAAAAATAGCTTTCAGTATTTTATTGGCTTCTTCAATTGAATTACAGAATATTAATAGTGCCATGGATCTCAAAAACAGTGATTTTGTTCGAGCAAACTTAACATTTTTCAAAGAAATCCATTTGGTTATTAAATGAATAAAATGGTTTACATCATTTCTAATATAGCATGTGGGTACAGAGCAAGTTCTATCATTTGAATTAAAAATAAATTTGTAACATGATTCTAAGTATTCCTGTAGTGATTTGTATTGTGTAAATGATTGAACGATGGCTGACATTAGTGCTAATGATTGATCACACACAATCATTTTTGGTGGTTTAATGCCATATCTAAGCCAACGATCCAACCAAGAGTATATGGATAATGTATCATGTTGTTCTGAAATCATTGATAGTGCAGTAAATGTTTTACCTTCTATTTCCATAACACCTTCATACAAAAACAGATGACTACTTTGATCACCATTCGATCTTTTAATTTTCTTACAACATCCACCTGTTGCATCAAATGACATAGTTGGTATTTTAACTCTAGAATAACATTCTTTGTATATCTGTAGTTGCAGGTTGCTCCAAAAATGAACAAAAAACCCATAACGTTTCGAATAATTGAGCAATAAAATTCACTATATTTCATAATATTTACAGCAACTATTGGGTTAGAATGAAACCGTTCGGAATTTATTGCTCTACTTTTAGCTGTTCTCAGAGTTTGATTGTTTGGTATTTGAGATGGGATAGAATCTCCTAAAAATATATTTTGTTAGGTACGCTGTGGTTTATTGTTAATAAAATGTATAAAATTATATTATTATAATACATCTTTTCAACATTTTGAAGAATAAAAATTTATCTAACGGTAGATACTAAAATTTTTTCTTAATTTTGTTTTGGAAACATTGTATTTTATGAATGTAAATTGACAAGGTTTTAAAGAAATTACAATATGTGCAATAATTAGAATAAATATAATTTAAATTACACTTACCCTCTTTCATCAAACGTTTTGCTTCCATGCAGCTGAAAACTGAAGGATCAATATGTTTATCAAGCATTGCTGCTACAGCACGGATTTTTTGAGTGCCCATTAACTTGCGTTTTTTTGAATGTAAGATATTAAAGGAACCAGAATATTTACATTCCATTATTACTCTGTAAAAAAAAATAACAATTAATGTGTTTAATATTTAAATTAGGCATATATCATATAGGTATAAGGTTTTTACTTCTTATACACAATAAGGTATATATTACATTAGTATCACAATGGTCAATCTAAATATTCATCAATGGCACACACAAGAATGATATTGATTAGGGGTAGATAAGTATAAAAAAAGTATTCGCCTCCCTATATTTATTATAGTATATTTTTCATAAGTTAACTTGTTATGACTGTTTTTTTAACTTTTATCTGCTTGCGCCATTAATATCAAATTATTGAATATACAAACATAATTGTGTATTATCTTACCTAGAATCTTCATCAGGAATTTGTTTTATAAATCCTTCAAAAACTGAACCACAATCAGAACAATGACCACGTACTGGTATGTATGTCCCGTAATTTACATTAACGTAAGACTTTTTAAACACTAGACAACATGGAATTCTTGTGTGCATAAAGAAATGTTCTTGTACGATATTAGTCCATTCATAGGGAGACATTATTTGATATGTTCTTGGACCTTGTTTTTCCTCATATGTTCTAGTTTTAGGCTTAATAGTTTGCCATTCGTTATCAGAAAATGTAATAGAAAATTCAAGATCATTAAACATAACCGTCTCGTCATCATCTGTGCAAGGAGAACAAACTAAAAAACAATATAATATAATAGTTAAATAATTAAATAAATTAAGACATTATGAAACTTAGGAAGTCTGATAACTAAGTGTAATTAACTAGGGGTACTCTAGTATTTATTATTTATGAATACAGTTTTATCAAATTAACATTTACCTGTACTAAAATCAACTTTATTTTCCTTTGATGATATCAACCCTAATTTGTCTCTAATTCCACCACGATTTAGAGCAACTCGAACTCTAAGAGCTGCAGGAGTGATGTTTTTATTATATTTACTACTGATGTTGAATGAAATGTTTTTCCATACATCAAATTTTATACCAACTATTTCTATTTAAAAAAAAAAATAAACTGTGAAGTAATAAAACCACTAATAAATAAATTATATTTAAACATTTGTAATGTGTAGGTATACAAATACGTTTAAGTATGCAAAGGCACCATTTTACAGCTGTACTCTTTTTTAAGAATTTGTAAAATAATCAGAACATGTTTTTAGACCACATTACTAATTTTATTTCATATTTCAGATGTGTAAGTGTACAACTATTTATTAGTTATGAATATGTTCTATTATTACTGAAAATTATAAGTACTTACTAAAAACATTATAAAATAATAATTTTTCGTAACGCTTATTCTGCAAACTATGTCTTATTCATTGGAAGGTTATAACAAAGTCATACAGTTTAATATGAAAATAATTTATCACATTAATAATACAAGGTAAACTATTGAATTCTATTGTATTTAATAAGGTTAAAACTCAAATTTGGTCACTTTTAAAACAAAAAAGTCCTTCCTCGTCTAGAAAACATAATATTGTACTATGAAACCTGGGTGACTATAATTAATTAGGTACCTGACAAATTTTTTTTAGTGTTTTTCAGTAATTCATATTAAACTGAATAAATTGGTAATTTTCAATTGAATACAAATGTACCTATTGTTTTTGACTTATCTGCATAATATAGGACTTTTTAAATTGTTATCATTATCTTATATATAAAAATGAATCGCAAAATTTGGTAAGCGCATAACTCAACAACGCCTGGACCGATTTCGCTCATTCTTTTTTTGTTTGGGTCGTAATTGTCAGGAGAAGGTTCTTACGACGACGAAAAATTTGAGAAAGTTATCGGGTTAGAGAAATATGACGAGGTGGTGATGAAATTACAGAGGCGCCATCTATCCAGCAAATAGTCAACTAAATTATTTTGGTAGTCAATGGCAACCATTTAAATAAAATAAATCATTTATTTAAAATGTTTTTAAAAATGCATGCAAATAGACATACAAACAACGCAAATGTTCGCAAATGTTCGTTGAAGTCCAAGGATGGTTTTTACGGCTAGAAAAATTAGAATTATTGCTGGAAAAACCCTAAAAATAGCCCTTTTCTTTTTAAAATAGCCCTTCCTATAATATTTATAATATAATACTGATCGTATCCATGGCAACCAACAATCGTGTTTTGTGCAGAGTGTTTAGTTAGTTAGTGTTTGTTTAGTTCGTGATTAGTGAAAAAATAATTTATATTTGATATGCCTCCTATAAGACGAAGCAATTTAGGTAGAAGAACCAGAAATGCTACAAACCAAGCTAATTACCGATCTAATTCACAAACGCGTGAAGCGCGAGCAAGTTTGAATCGAGCTGCTTTTAGTTACGATGTGTCAATTGACTACAGTAACTACCAATGTGTTGTTATTGGTTCTATGAACTCGGTTTGCTCACACTGTAAGGCATTAAAATACAAAACGAAGCCAATGGATTGTGTTGCGCAAATGGTAAAGTGAAATTGATACCATTGGATCCACCACCAGAACCATTGTACTCATTGGTTTCAGGAATAGGAACTATTCTATACACTTTTTGACAAATATCCAACAATATAACAATTGCTTTCAAATGACTTCATTTGGGCAACAAATGTAGTTCGGGAAAATTTTATGCCAACTTTCAAGGTATGTATTATAGCAGTTACTCATAATTATTTTAGCGAACAAAATTTTCTGTCACCAAAGTTAAGATGTGTCACTAATCTTCAATTTCTTAATCATTACGAATATATCACTTAGTCATCATATTATATTATGGTGTTTCAGTTTCAGTGACACTTTTATTATATTTTATATTTGATAGATATTAGTTAAAACTAAATATATACTTTTTAAGATCAAATATTATTTAAGTTTGATCACCGACAATCCATTAATTTATATCACACCATAATATATTTTTTTTATTTACAGATACAAGGGCAAATATATCACAGAGCAGGTTCACTGTTACCAGTGTCAGATAGCGACAACAAATTCCTGCAAATTTATTTTATGGGCAATTCACCACAAGAAATTGATCTGCGTTGTGCACATAACAATTTAGTAAAGAGGTCTATTGTAGAACAATTACAAACTTTATTTCATCAGCACAATCAATTGATTATATTGTTTAAAACTGCCCTGGATCTGATGCCATCCGATAATCACAAAATTGTAATCAGAGCTGATAAAACACCTGCAGGTCAACATACAAGACGTTTTAATGCACCAACTATTGATGAAGTTGCTATCGTTGTAGTTGGAAAAACTTGGAATCCCGTGATATTGTTTTACGTCGTCGGAATGATCAATTACAACGTATAAAGGAAACACACCGCTCATATGATGCACTGCAATATCCCATTATATTTTGGCAAGGTGAAGATGGCTACGATTTCTCAATAAAAATGATAAATCCCATTGCAGGTAACTAAAATATTAGTTTAGCTATGGCGATAATATCTCAGTCATTATATTATGTATTTAATTTTATATTTGAATGTTATTAAAACAAAATCTATTTACAGGTTCTGAAACCAACAAAAAAGTCAGTTCAATGAACTATTATTCATACCGCCTAATGATTCGGGAAAATGAAGATAATCACATATTGAAATGTCGGCGATTATATCACAAATATGTTGTTGACATGTATGTTAAAATTGAAACGGAAAGATTAACATTCATCAGGTTGAATCAAACCAAACTCCGATCTGAAGAGTATATTCACCTTCGAGATGCGATTAATACTGATGGAAATGCACAGAATGTCGGTCGGATGACTATTCTTCCAGCAACATACATCGGAAGCCCTCGGCATATGCACGAATATGCTCAAGATGCCATGTCGTATGTTCGTCATTATGGTACAGCAGATTTGTTCATCACATTTACATGCAATCCGCAATGGATAGAAATCAATCAGGAGTTATTCTCTGGGCAATCACCCATTGATCGTCATGATATTACAGCCAGAGTCTTTAGACAAAAGTTGAAATCTTTAATGGATTTCATCGTAAAACATAATGTGTTTGGTGAGACACGCTGCTGGATGTATTCTGTGGAGTGGCAGAAACGAGGATTGCCACATGCACACATTTTGATTTGGTTGGTTGAAAATATAAGGCCAAATGAAGTTGATGTAGTGATATCAGCTGAAATCCCTAATGTACAAGTAGATCCTGGATTGCATGAGGTAGTTATCAAAAACATGATACATGGTCCCTGTGGAACTCTTAATCAAAATTCACCGTGTATGATGGATGGTAAATGTTCAAAACGATATCCACGGACATTAATATCGGAAACAATTACTGGTAATGACGGTTATCCATTGTATCATCGCAGATCGACAGCAGACAATGGAAAATCAACAATTGTCAAATTAAATCAACAAGATATTGAAATAGATAATCGTTGGATTGTTCCATATTCACCCATTTTATCAAAGACATTCAAAGCACACATCAACGTTGAATCTTGCCATTCAGTGAAATCTATTAAATACATTTGCAAATATGTAGCCAAAGGAGTGATATGGCTGTGATTGGAATTGGTGCAGAGAATTCCAATGATGAAGTTACCCAATACCAAATGGGCCGCTATGTCAGTAGTAATGAAGCAGTTTGGCGAATATTTTCTTTTCCTATTCATGAGAGACACCCTTCTGTTGTTCACTTAGCTGTGCATTTAGAAAATGGACAAAGAGTGTATTTTACAGCACAGAACGCAGTACAAAGAGCTGCTCAGCCACCATCTACTACATTAACCAGTTTTTTGAGACATGCCAAAACGATGATTTCGCACAAACATTGCTATATTCTGAAATGCCAAAATATTATACCTGGAATCAATCCTCAAGGAGATTTATACGACGGAAACAAGGAAAACCAGTTCCAGGATATACAGATGTATATTCCACCGATGCGATTGGCCGGATTTATTCAGTACATCCAAGCAATGATGAATGTTTTTACTTACGACTGCTATTAGTCAATGTACGTGGCCCAACATCATTCCAACAGTTACGAACTGTTGATGGTGAATTGTGTGTATCCTACAGAGAAGCCTGTCAACGTTTGCAATTGCTTGAAAATGACGCTCATTGGGATCAAACTCTCAATGATGCTGTAATATCATCACACGCTCATCAAATACGAACATTGTTTTCTATAATCATATCTACATGCTTCCCATCAAGCCCAATTGATTTGTGGATCAAGTACAAAGATTATATGTGTGATGATATTTTGTATCAAATACAGAATAGAATGGGAAATCCAAATATACAAATCAGTGAAGAAATTTACAATGAAGCATTGATTTCAATTGAGGACATGTGCTTGATAATGTCAAACAAACTATTAATTCAATTAGGCCTGACCGCGCCCAATCGTCCAATGCATGACGCTTTTAACCAAGAGTTGCATCGAGAAAGACTGTATGATCTCAACGATTTGAAAGAATTAATTCAAACAAATCTTCCACTGTTAAATGAACAACAGAAGTATGTATTTGAAACTCTTATGAAAGTAACAAATGATGAAACTGGAGGGATTTACTTCTTAGATGCACCTGGTGGTACAGGAAAAACTTTTTTGATTTCATTAATATTAGCAACAATTCGCTCACAAAATAAAATTGCACTTGCACTCGCTTCGTCGGGAATCGCAGCAACTTTGCTTGAAGGTGGTCGAACAGCCCATTCAGCACTAAAATTGCCATTAAATATGCATAGCAATGAAACTCCAACCTGCAACGTTTCGAAGAACTCTGCAATGGCAAAGGTTTTGCAGCAATGTAAATTGATTGTTTGGGATGAATGCACGATGGCACATAAAAAATCTTTGGAGGCTTTGGACAGAACCTTAAAAGATCTACGGAGCAATAATAACCGATTTGGTGGTGCAATGATTTTATTAGCAGGAGATTTTCGTCAAACATTGCCGGTGATTCCACGATCAACGCCAGCTGATGAACTCAATGCATGTCTAAAGTCCTCCAGTTTGTGGAAACATGTCCAAGTACTTCATTTAAGCAAGAATGCGTGTCGAGTTGCAAAATGACCAATCTGGAAACATATTCTCTAAACAACTCATTGACATTGGTAATGGCAAATTTCCTATAGACATGTTGACTGGCTGCATTAACTTTCCTCTAAGTTTTTGTCAGTTAACTCGATCAAAAATGAACTTATTCAGAAGGTGTTTCCAGATGTTTCTCAAAATTACAGAAACCATGATTGGTTGAGCGAACGAGCTATACTGGCTGCAAAAAACATAGATGTAAATGAATTAAATTTCAAAATTCAAGAACAAATTACAGGCGAATTGATGATATATAAATCAGTTGATTCGGCTACTAATCAAGATGATGTAGTCAACTATCCACCGGAATTTTTAAACTCGCTGGATTTGCCAGGATTGCCACCTCACAATCTTCAATTAAAGGTTGGATCGGTGGTTATAATGTTGCGAAATATCAACCAACCGCGTCTTTGCAACGGTACACGGTTAGCGATAAAAAAATTACTAAACAATGTGATAGAAGCAACTATACTCAAAGGAAAGTATAAAGGAGAAGATGTTCTCATACCGCGCATCCCAATGATTCCGACTGATGTGCCATTTGAGTTTAAACGACTACAGTTTCCAGTGCGTCTTGCTTTTGCTATGACTATAAACAAGTCCCAGGGGCAATCATTAAGTGTTTGTGGTATTAATCTAGAAAACCCATGTTTCTCACATGGTCAATTGTATGTTGCCTGTTCCCGTGTTGGAAAACCATCAGATTTGTTTATCTATGCGCCAGGTAATCAAACAAGAAACATCGTATACCACAAAGTACTACAATGATAATAATAATAATTATGATTCACATGATTAACAATAAAGCGATTACTTACTTTTAAATCATGACAGAACCGTCACCCTGGTGATAGGGCGTTGTGAATAAAAAATAATTAAATAAAACTATAACAGTTAAAACTATAACTACTTACTTTTAAATCATTATATATGTTTTATTAATTATTTTTTATTCACAACGCCCTATCACCAGGGTGACGGTTCTGTTCAGGAGAATTTTTTAAAATACGTAGGCACAAAAACTGCCACATTACAATCTTTCGTTTCGTCGTGAATTCAACGTAATATTAGCACTATCAATAAGATTAAATTAAAAATTAACACACGGCATACGAAAATGCAAAAAAAGAAAGTAACACACGGGCAACGCCGTGTCGGGTCAGCTATAATAAAATAATTAATTATATTCAATTTTATTCAGTAAAGAAGTTACAATTATGATTTCTAAAATAATTTGATGATAAATAAATTGTAATAAATAAAAGATAAAATAAATTTAAGCGCATGCTGAAGTATCATAATTTTTGTTTATGTTAACAACAGGTTTTGATTTTAAAACATATAACTCCAAATTTTATTTATATTTTACATTTTTTATTTCTAAGTTACTAAATATTGAATAGATTCTATTTAATTATATGTATACTATATAATATTATGTATATTGTGAAAATTGTATATTTTTAATTTATTATTTTTTTTTTAAACAATATTCTCATATATTGGATAGTTTTTAATTCAATAATATAATATAATAATTTATTAATTTTATCAAAAAGTTATTTTTGACAATAAGTACTTACTACTAATAATAATTTTCATTGATAAATGATTTTCCAGGTACCTACTGACTATGGCAGTAGGTAGTTACCTAATAGTTTGTAATATTATTACATTTAAATGTAATTAAACATTTTGTTTTTAGGTAGGTACCTGTATTATAAATATATGGGTTTGAAGTTATACCTACATAGTTGAGTTTTTTTGTGGGAGTTACACATTCTACAACAATAATTTGCTGAAAAGCTTTCTACAAAACCAAGTACAGAATTGAGACCCAAGTTATCCCCCAGCATTAATCCAAGAACAAAATATACCTGCATATTAACTGAATTTACTGAAATATTGATTCCGTTTTCTTGAAAATCTATAAATACTTTAATTAGAGAAGCAATAATAGTTTTGTTATTAAACTTTAAAAAAGCGGGTAATATATTATTTAAGGATGATAAATATTCTGGTGGGAAAGTAGGTACTGTATAGTAAACACATCCCATTTTATGGATTCCTAAATGTGACCCTAATGGTTTTCCCATTTCAGCGTCTTCGTAGTAAAGAAAAATAGGAAAAACTACTTTGTCAACAAATTTATACTTAATCGACTTCCAAGTACTACCATTTAAAAATGATATAAGAATATCTTTTTGTTTCATAGTATTTTCAGTATACTCTGAGGCTGTATTATAAACTCCTGGAAGTTCAAAGAACAGTTTTACATTTTGTTTAATGGGTAACAAGTACCATTGGACTGGTACCATAATTTGTCTATCTATACCTGAAATATTCTTTTTTTCAGGAGTAAAGCCCAATACTATTGTTTTAGATTTAAAAATTAACTTATGAGATTCAAAATATTTCATTCGTTGATATTCGGTTTTCAAGTTTAAAAAAGGGTTTTCCAAGTCATTAAACATTGATATAATTTCATTTTTATCAGAAATATTAGAAATACTGCACACTTCTAAAAGAGACATGACTTTATTTTTTCAATGTAAAATAAGTTCACTGGAAAATAACATTTATACTCCATCTATTATTTGCTGTATTAGGATTTCTGTTACAGTTGGTTTTGTATACAAGCTAGTAATAAATTCTAATACACAATTAATAATAATATCATTATAAGACGCACTAGATGTTGTATTAGCTGCACTACAAATTTGATTTGATTCATGCTCGAATGAAGATTTATTTAAATCATTAGTAAATTGTAACACTGGGGTATCCAAATTAATTGTTTCAATATTCTGGGAATGAACTACCATTAAGTGCTTTCTGAATTTTTCAGACCCTCGAAAATCTCTCACACATCCTCCTTGGTTACATGTATATATTGAGTTAACATTAAAGTTATAATTTGTTGTAGTTTAGTAAAAAATAAATTGTTATACATACTTTCATTTAATTCAGCCAAATCTAATACTGATAAGAGATTACAAGCATATTTGTTTTTAATAGAACTTTTCCTAATTTTTAAAAGCTTAGTAGTAAATATGTCGTAGGCCGTATGGACAATTAGATTTTTTGCAAAAAGACTAGGCTCTTTGCAATGGGGTAGCCCGTTTGCGAATCACTTATTATTTTTCCAAACAGCCTGCTGTTTTTAAGGCTCATTGCATACAGACTAACAGCAGTTAGGCCTTTTAAGAATTACAATCATAATAACAATAAATATTATATGGTAGTTTATTACTGATTATACTTATTACATAATTTAAATTATATTATTTTAAGGGTTATTGATAATAACATAGTACATTATAATATGTAACATGTAAACTGAATAATTATAGACGGTAGGTATTTTGAATATCTAATGGTCCACGATCTACTTTTTTAATATTGACTAAAACATAACTTCCTAGTTCCTACTCATACACTGTATCGCAATAGCGTATTTATAAAATCATATCAATCGTATAGATTTCAAATTTTAGGTTTTTACCTACATTAGTATACTACATTACAACCGACTATTTTAGAGATTTAGATACGGATTGACGACGTATACCTAATAGTTGATGGAATCTACAAGATAATGACTAATCAGTAGATTAGATTATAAATTTTCATTGTACCTATTTTTGTCAACATACTGTAGGTAGGTACATACTACAGTACCTACTATACGTTAGTAAACCCAGTGTATTTCATCGAGTGCGTTAATACTTACGAGTGCATAATATGGAAAATGTAACAGTAGTGAACAAATTTAACAATGAAGTTACTAATTATTATAAAAATAAAACGAACGCAGTTAAACAACCATGGACAATAGCTACAATATCCGATGCTGTTTCTGAAATAGCAGCTTCTAAAATACCAGGAACCAAAAAAAATAGTAAGCAATATAGATTGATTAAAAAATATGATATTATGGAAGTAGGTGATTCAAAATATTTGGTAAAAAAAAGAAAAAATCATGATGAGCCAATTGTTCAATTAGTAGCACGTGAGAATTTTTTTGAAATTTTAAATACGATTCACAAAAATGTTGGACACGGAGGTCGTGATAAAATGATGTATGCTCTAAAAGATAAATATTATATTCCAAAACCTATTGTTTTGATATTTTGTAAGTTGTGCAATGTTTGTAATTTAAAAAAATCTCAGCAGCACAAAAACATTGTTGTAAAACCTATATTATCCAAAGATTTTAATGTTCGTGGGCAAGTTGATTTGATTGATTTTCAATCGACACCAAGTGGTAGTTTTAAATGGCTTTTAAACTACCAAGACCACGCTACAAAATATTGTCATTTACGTCCATTACAATCAAAAAGAGCTTCAGAAGTAGCATTAGAGCTTCTTAAGATATTTTTACAATTTGGAGCTCCTTATATATTACAGAGCGATAATGGTCGAGAATTTACCGCAACTGTAGTAGAGGAAATGACAAACCTGTGGCCTGAGTGTAAAATTATTCATGGAAGGCCTCGATACCCGCAATCTCAAGGGAGTGTAGAGCGCTGTAATCAAGACGTAGAAAACATGTTGAGGGCATGGATGATAGACAATCAAAGCACTGATTGGGGAATGGGGTGTTATTTTGTACAATGGCAAAAAAATTGCTCAAAACATCGAATAATTAACAGAAGCCCTTATAAAGCATTATTTGGAAGTGAACCAAAAATAGGATTTTCTAGCAAAAATTTACCCAATGATATCTTACAGTCGATTACAACAGAAGAAGATTTAAATGAGTTAATTAATACTGAAGTAAGTGATGAAGTAGATAGTGACGAAGAAGCAGAAGATAGTGAAAAAGATAACGAACAAATTAATGAAAAGGATAATAATATATACGACTGTAAAAATTGCAATTCTAAAGTGTCTATCATAAACAAAGAATCTTTGTGCGACACATGTGTAAAAGAAAAAAAAATTCAGAAAGAAAGAGTAGAAGCTTTTGAAGGACAAAAAAAAGCTGCAAAAAAAATGATACAAACTAGTGATAAGAAATTAGTTGTAATTGAAGTTGGAAATTACGTTTTAGTTAATATTCCAAAGGTAGATCGTGGACCATTAGACACACAAAATATAATTGGTAAAGTTGTCAACAAAAAAAATAACGTTAACCAAATTGGTACAAGATTTGGAATTATAAATACGTGGTTAAGCAGAAATGTTCTACAGACAACCGATGCAAAATTTCTTGACGAAGTACCAGATACGATGTTAACATTAAGAGAAATAGCGAAGAGACATTCTCAATTTGGAGGACAGGGTTATCAAAAATGTTTTTGCAAAACATCGTGCAAAACAAATAGATGCGCTTGTCGCAAAAACAATGTACCTACTGTGTAGCTCAAGATGTCACGAAAAAACTACATGTAACAATAAGTAAATACTTTATATAATATTTAATATTATAATGTAATATTTTATATATATATATATATATTTTTTGTTAGTAATATAATATAGGTAATAAAACTAGTAATTCAATAGTCAATAACTGTACAAGTAATAAATTAATAAGTGTGTTATTATCATTAACCCTTAAAATAATATAATTTAAATTATATAATACCTAAGTATAATCAGTAATAAACTACCATATAATATTTATTGTTATTATGATTGTAATTCTTAAAAGGCCTAACTGCTGTTAGTCTGTATGCAATGAGCCTTAAAAACAGCAGGCTGTTTGGAAAAATAATAAGTGATTCGCAAACGGGCTACCCCATTACAAAGAGCCTTGTCTTTTTGCAAAAAATCTAATTTTCCATACGGCCTACGACAAATATATCCCAATTATTCAAGAAACAATTCCAATCCTTAAATTGTTCATGCGTGTCTGAGTAACATAATTCAAAGTCTTTAATAATTTGGAAATAAAAATAAATTTCTGTTTATATTTGTTATAAAAGTTTCTTATGAAACTATAACTAGTTTCTATGTGTATTTTAGTATGTATAATATAAAATATGTTTATAATATTTATATAGTACACTTAAATTAATTATTAATCTGTTAGTTTATTAACTTGATAATATATTTAATTAATTGAAATCAGAAATTTTAATATGTAATTACGGTATAAATCTACTTTACCGGACACCCTGTTTTTTCAATTTTTTCTTCTTCAAAATACGTGTTTTTTCATGCTGAATTCAAAAATGTTTGAAAAAATTTGCGGAAATTTGCCGTTCAAAAGTTATGGCAATTCAAAGTTATCAATATTACAAAACATGCTAAATAACTAACTTTCATTTTAATTGTAAATAATAAGTTGTAGCGCAGTGGAAAACACTGTGACCAAGAACATTATTAAAGTTCAATCCCCGAAGAGTGAAAAATATCTTTTGAATTTTTTAATATAATTTATTAATTGCGTTTTTATTTGCATTCACTGCGCCATAAAAATAATATACTACCACCGGTTTTAATTGCATTTTTTCTAATACACTTGTAAATAAATAAATAAATAAGATAATTATATAGTAATCGTCTTCCTATTGTTATTCTTCACCCTGTACCTCAAGATCTTCTTCAAGATCTACGCCGTAGAATGACCCAGCAGCATTAAAAAATTCTACGGTAGGTCTAGTTTCATTTCGACATTTTTTCATGAACATATATTTTGCCAGGTACCCCCGTAGAATTATTTTTTCTTTTGTAGTTAGGTAATGTAACTTTAGCAGGGCGCCATGTGCTCTCAATTGTGTTGGAGTGTGCGCCTGTCTCAGGGTCTTTAAAATTTACACTGTGGTTAACTGTAATATATGCCACCTTAAGAATTTTTTCATACACTTATCACTGTTTTTGCTCACATTTATCTAATATATTGAAAATTAACCATGCACTACTTACACACTGACTACACTTAACACTTGGTTAAAATTGTGTAGCCTTAAGAGAAATACTTATAAAGATATAATTTTTATTTTTTTTTAAATTTCATTTTCACCTTCTATGGCCACCATTACACCAGCTATGGACACCAATTTTCTCCACCTATGGCCATTTTTTATATTTGTTCAATTTGTTTTAATAATAACTGTAATTATTCTGGTTATTAAAAAATCTTTGAATAAAATTAAAGTCAATAAGTAAGAGAACAACTTTTTTAATATAACAATAAAAAAAAAAATGTTGTTAGGTATATACCTAATATAAAGGTAAACATTTATAAAAACTATACCAAAATTTATACTGAACAACTTAAACCTAACTTTTGTTAAAGATTTCATAGTATAAATAATACAATTTAGGTAGGTATACTAATTGTCACTTTTTAATTTAAAAAAAATACAAAATTTCATTATTAACAATTAGGTAGGTACATTTCTATAAAATATAATATAGGTAATAAAGAAAAAAAATTACAAACTCAGTAACAATAAAATCATAATAACATTAATTCATAAACAGTCTATTAATATTTTTATCCAGTCTTAGGATTTCTGTTGGTATATACATAAATACTTATATAAAAAACAATGACAAACTTAATATTGAACAACTTGTAACTTTTGATTTTGATATCATAATAAAAACAATTAAATATAAAATATAGTTTTTCAATTAAAATAGAATATACTTAGCTAAACATCTTCAGTATAAAAAATTAAATGTTTAGACATGGTAGATAATATAACATAATAATATTCAAACAAGTAAAAAATAAATAACAAATTCAGTAGGAATAAAAACATAATATTTCATACGCAGTACCTATTTAAATACCTTTAACATTTTTCAAATGTATCAACAACTCCAGGAAATACTGACTTAAGTTGTCTACCACTTTTCCTAAGATCAGGGTAAGGTAGTTTTCATATAATATCTTTTAACTCAACCATAGATATATTATTTTCTATTGGAATATATTCAGTATTTTCTTCGTCCACAGCCTGAAAACACTGTATCTCAACATCTGTATCTTCAATTAATTTTTGAACTGTTGCAACATACTTGTAGGTAATCTTTTTTTTGTTTTTAGATTCAAATTTAACTAGAATATAATCACCAGGTTTAAGATCTGTAATACTTGAAACCAAATCCAATTGTCCCAATGGAATGGCAAGTGACTCACTAGCATCGCTTTGGCTAGAACACCAACTATCATTTAATTCTGAACTTTCATCTGATTCAGCCAACTCTATCTTTTTAATTCTTTTAATTTTACTTTTTCTATTTTTTTTTTTTTTGCTCAATCTTCTTCTTTTTTTCCTGCTTAGCTTTTTTTTTCTTTTTGTATTTTTTATCTAATTTTTCTTGATCTTTTAACTCATAATATTCTATTCATTTTTTAGATGTTATTACACTCGGTGTATATTCTTTTTTTTTTTTTTTTTGATGTAGTTTCTTTTTGTACTGGCTACTTAATTATATCATCAAAAACATTTTGCAGAGATCTTGTGGCTGACATTATAATACTACTTGGTTCTGATCTTACAGACTGCTGAGATTCAGATGTGATTGATGACGTGTCTTTGACTCATGCCATTGTTTGGTAGTGCATTCTCATTAGAAAGTGAATCCTTGTATAATGTTAAATTTGTTTGTTCTGATGTTTGATTGGAAGTAGTTGGTCTATCATGAGTTGGTCCATTATAATTTGTTGGGCTCAGTTGATAATCAATAGGTGGTGATGAAACAGGTGTAGAAGTACTAACGTAATCATAGTTCTTTATATCATTTTTAACTTCTAGCCACAATTTGAATAATAATACAGCTTCCTCGTTTCCATCCCATGCATAACCTCCTCTTTTAGCTCTTTTAAATTTACCTAATAGATGTACATCAATTTTAAATATTTTGTGTTCTATAAAAACTAAATGGGACATTAGATTTTCAACATTTAAATCAATCCGTCTCAATTGATTTGTCCGGACAATTATTTTAGAATAATCAACATTATTATAGTCAAATGAGTACAAACCAGTTGCTCTAAATCCAGATTCAACGTTTGTTTTCATTTCTGAATTGTTAATAATGCCAGACAAAGCTAAAGGTATATCTTGGAAATTTCTTTATCATTTTCAATCCACCACTGTTTAAAAATTCTTTTCCATTTGCTCTTTAGTGGACCAAATACTGCCACATCAAGAGGTTGTAGGATATGGGTAGAGTTAGGATATAAGAAGAGCGAATGTGTTAAACGTTCTATGTGCCAAAAACCAAAATGTCCAGGAAACACAAATAACAATACAACATTCAATATAATATATTATAATATTGTGTAAAAATATATGTTATATATATACACAACATTTATAGCCTAGTTAAGTTCAATTATTATAATTATCATTTAATATTAGTTAAAATTAAACATTTACTAATGACAGTTCCAAGTGCCAAATCATATAATATTAAAACTCTAAGTGCCAAATGGTGTGATTATTGTTCCAAGTAACAATAGTTTTTTGGAAATAACAGAGAATTATTCTTTATTATATTAATATAACAAAATTACGACTTTAACGTAAAATAAACATATTTTCTTCATTAGGTCATTGAAAATTTAAAAACATTATCTTTTTAAGTATCACTTATTGATAAATAAAATAACAAACTGAATAAAATTAAAAAAAACTCTTGATTAAACTTTATATCGACTTGATACATTTTAGAACGTAAAATAAACAATTTCCTTCACTTCAGAATATAACAAAAATCAATTCGTTTTTTAATAATAACAAATAATAGATAAATAATAAATTAACAAATCTAATTAAAATTTAAAGGAAACTCTTGGTTAAACATAATAACAACAGTCAAAGAAGTTCAGGACGTAATATTTTTATAAAAGTTTCTATGCTCTTCGGTAGAAAAGGAATCATGGCCAGAAGATCTTTTTTCTTCTCTGACGACAATGTGGGTTTCGGAATAGGTATCAATTTCTGATTTTTAAGTTGTTCTGTAGTAGCATTTCTTTTAAAAACATTAAAATCTTTCCAATGTTCTTCATCAGAAAATATTTTTTTATAATAGACTTTTTCGGGAGTCAAAGACGAAACTTAAATCATTGAACATTTAGAAATTGGTAACTTGGTAGTGTTCAGAAAATTATTAGCAATATCTTTAAATGAAAAAAAGTGGTTTTCGTCCATCGGAATCACTTGAAATGGATTTGTTAACTTTGCTGTTCTTACCATTTTTTGCAAATCAGAAGGAGCGAAATTTGTACACACTCGACGTCTTTTTTCGATTATAGCAAAATCACGATCGCAAGCTAAAAACGAGTGACCACTTACCAAAAATTTTTGTATAATCTCGTCGAAAATTCCCATATTAACTAAAAATAGCATAAAAACTAATAATGTTTTATTTTTATTTTGACCAGCACAATTGTCAGACCATAAAATTAGTTTTTTACGATTTATCATAATATCATTTTTATTAATGACTTCAAAAAGACAAGAAGCGATTTCCGAACTTCCGCGAGAAGCAATACTTTCATCCCACATACACATAAAAGCTGTATTGTTATCACCGAGATGTATTCCAAAGTTGTAACAACTAAGTTGACGGCTGTAATACATATTACTATGAGTAAGTGTAGGCACAGGTAGTACTTGTTGAAGGTCCATAGCAATAACTGAAAATTCATAATTTAGAAGTTTTGCATTTGCCATATCAGTAGCCATTAAGTTCATAGACATTTTATACTGATTGTGATGTTCGTTCAATTGTATTTGTGATATTTCACTGAACTCGTTTTTGGCAAGTACTTTGAGATTTAACATATCGCATGTTCTACAAGTGTCTACACGTGGTCGGCAAAATGATAGATTAGAAAACTGTTTCTTAAAGACTTTTTTATAATACGCGTAACTGACTTTAGTATTTGGATATTTATTTTTAAATGCCAAAAACAATCTGCTGTAATTTAGGTCTGGACTTAGGTACTCTTTTTCGGATTTAGAACGACCATAATGACTAATATCTCTAGGAAAACTGTTCACATGGTCAATGATTTGTTGCCTATTTTTACTACTAAAACTTGTTCGTTTAGCATTATCTGACCGAACATCTTTATAAACTGATAAGCCTTCTTTCTTTTTCGATTGTAAAGTTTGCAGAAATCTATGTTTTATACCGAGAATATTTTGAAATGTGGTTTTGCATACCTGACTAACTCCTCCTTCATCATTTGGAATTGTATATTTTATTGTGCACTGTTTATGATTTTGTGAGGGATCAGAGTATTTACCATGACGACGTCTATTAATTTCGGTGGTCTGAATTAGTCCTAAAATGTAGGTACCCTGTTCACTATCATTTACTAAATGGTGGTAGTAATTAAAAATTTTCAATTTCCATTCCCACGAAATACTTTTGCAGTCATATTTGCATTTGCAAGTCGGCTTTAGTAGAATATAATAAAAGTACTGTTAGTACGTTTTATGAATAATACTTAACTATTATATTAATTAGGTACTAACCTCGATTAATGGTTTCGGGATTGCCTGAATTATATGACTTCTCCTCGTCACATACGATTTACCACTTATTCTTTGTTTAGTCTGTTCATTTCTTTTTTTCTTACCACTCGTAAATTTACACTTGCAGTCTCCATAATATTGGTAATAATTTATGTAATTTGAAAATAGAACGAAATAACGATTACAATAACATCAGTAATAGTAGTTTTGAATAATGACAACGGATTATATCATAACATTATTGTTATCAATTATCATAAAATAATTGAATTCGATCAAGGCACATAAATTTATTAATTTATGTAATATATAATGTAATAATAAATTTATTTAACGCAATTTTGAACTAGTAATAAATCGAATTGGCACTTGGAACACATACAGGATTATTGTCTTTGGCACATAGAACATAAATCAAACATAAAACAATTTTTCATTTTTTTTTTTGGCACATAGAACGTTTGACACATTTGCTCTTCATAAAGCGACCATTATAATCTTATTTTCACGACAGAATTTACTAAGATACAAGCTGAGGTGTGATTTATGTCCATCTAGAAATACAATGACAGGTCTTTCAATATTATTTTCAATAAGAAATGGTAGAAAAATATTTGACATATACTCAAAAAAGGTTTCCGATGTCATTCATCCATTCTCTGATTTACCTATGCCCCAATTTGGTGGCGCAGACCTAGCGATGATAGCTGGTATTCTTTCATATTTATATAATGTAAGATGAGGTGCCCAAGTTCCCAAAGCATTTGTTGCGAAAAGAGTTGTAGTATTCTCTTTATTAGAATTGGAATGTTCATCGTATACATTTTTTCCTCGTTCTCCAAGAATTAACTCGCCTTTAGGGGCTAAATTAAAACATGTCTCATCTAAATTAAATATTCTATTTGGTTCTTTTAATATAATTGCATCATCTCCTAATTAACCATATACTTCAGTGAATCAGTTCCTTATTTTCTCTTCTGTTACAGACCCTCTTGCACGATTAACATATTCGGCATGTTTTTGGGACAGAATTTTGTGACGTTGCATAAAACTGTAAAACCATTTTCTCCCAGGTCTATTGTTAGTAAATGGTGTCTTTAAGTTCAATTCATCAACAAGTTTTTTTACTGAAGATAATAATCCTTCTCTATCCACAGGGAAGCCCATTATTGAGGAAACAACTACCCACTCTACTAACAATTGTTCATTCTCAATACCCAAAATTGACAATGTACCACTGTGATCTAGTGACACCTCAGGAGATTTACCAGAAAATTTGTTTCTTAAAGTTGTCAGTGGAATACTGTACATTTGACTTGCTTTTAAAAAGCTCATACCTGTTTCAAAACATAATTTTGTTTTTGTTTTATCTATCCAGCACTAAAAGTATAAAGATAAGTGTATTTTACCTTCTTTCATTGCAGATAAAGCTAATTTTATTTTATTTGGCGAGTACTTAAATCTCTTTGCAACTAGTTTATTTTTTGTATGAGGTGCCATTTAAGCTAAAGAAATAGATTTAGGTTCTATTACCTTCTAATAATTATAAGATTTGCTCATTTTTAAATGTATATGGCCATAGAAGGAATTATGAAAATCCACCTATGGCCATCTAGTGGCCATAGGTAGATTTTAAAAACAAAATAGTTTCCTCAATGGCCACATTACAAATTTAAATTAGAACATTTTTATTTGTAAATGTGTGAGTACTAAATAAAAGACAACAATATTACTTACCTATTATTGTAGCCAAGAACCATAAATAATAAAAAATTTAAGGAACAAAAATAAAATTAGATTGTATTATGCTTATCCGTTTTGTTAAGAATATTATGGAAAGTGATAACCAGAACATTTCAAATATCATAAAATCTTTAAATTTTGTTGAACTGATAACATATTTGTATACCATATAACAGTGTAGCCAACTTAGTTTTGTATAATTATACTAGCTCTATACATATTAGCATAACACTATTATCAGTTAATAAAAAAAATTAGGCCATAGGTGGGG